>NW_020455943.1:3282519-3312918 GCF_003342845.1 Nothoprocta perdicaria
CAGCAGGCAGCCGGCGCAGAAGACGTGGCCGCACGGCGTGCACAGCGGCTCGTCCAGCACCCGCGCGCACAGCCCGCACCGCAGCTCCGCCGCCACGGGCGCCGCGAAGCGCGCGGGGTCCAGCCCCATGGCCGCCCCCCCGACAGTGACCGAGCGGCCCGGCCGCGGCTCCGGCTCCGGCGCCGCTGGATCCGCTCCCGGCGGGAGGGCGGCGAGGGGCGGGCGGAGCAGCGCGGGGCTGAGCGTCCCGCCGCGGCCCTCCCGCATCGCCGCCCTCCCCGCGGCCGGCCCCGCCGCGGCTCCTCCGCCCTCCCGCCGCATCCTCCTCCCGCCGCCGCCGCGCGCGGTCCCCCTCGGGCAGAGGCACCAGCCTGCGGGCGCGGGAGGTTGGGTGGTTATTGAGTGCCGGGTGTTGCAGGTTGGGTGGTTATTGAGTGCCCAGGTGTTGCAGGTTGGGTGGTTATTGAGTGCCCAGCTGTTGCAGGTTGAGTGGTTATTGAACACCAGGGTGTTACAGATTAGGGGTAGGATGCTATCAGGAGCACCAGGTTGTCACTCGGGGGCTGTCTTGCCCTTGTGTGCCTGCCTCACAAACAAGGTACGTGCAGGTAGCCAAGGTGTGCGCATCCCCATGCTCAGCTTGGCTCTCAAGGGCAAGCCCTTCTGCATAGCTCTCCTGTGCTGGGTTGGGAGGGGGCACACAGGAAGCTCTTCTGAATTCCCTGGTGCTAAAGGTCTTTCTCTGTCTTTTTTATTTTTTCTGCCACATCAGAAATGAAAAGGAAGTGCAGTCTGGCTAGCAGAAGTGCTCACTGAGCTCCCTTAAACAGCCGCATATGTCTAAACAACACCTTCGTTTTAAGAAAAGCTGAAACACAGCAGAATCTGCAAATGTGTAATTAAGATCAGTAACCCGCCTGGATCCTGCCCCTGCCTAGCTGCGCAACCCACAACACTCTGAAACATGAAACCCCTCGCACATTCCCCACATAGCTTCACTGTTGAAAACCCAGAGCCAGATCGCTGCCCCCCAGCCCTGGAGAACCCCCTAGAAAGGCTGGAGCCCTCCAAGGGCCTTCATCAGTGCTCTCCTTCCCACTCGGACACTCGCCCTTTGGGAATGGCCTGCAGATTTGGCTGGAACAGGCCCAGATCAGGAGCTGTTTTCTGGACTTGAGGAGTGTTGAGTCAGAGCTGGCGTCTCCTTGGCGGCTCTGCAGCCCCTACATCCAACTCTGGCTCCTCTAGCAGCGTGTCCTCACAAAGCTTGGCAAGCTTGAAAGCACTGCTGGTTCTTCGCATGACAACAAAGGCAACGTGAGGGCAAAGTCACTGAGTGAAATAGTCATCCCTTTTTCCTCAAGCAAGCAGGAGATCTCTGCCCATACCTGCCCCTAGGGCCATAGCTGGGACTGCAGATCTTGGTTCCATCTATCCTTTTTGACAAAAGTTTTTCAGCAGCTTTTAACAATAATTTCATAACAACTGCCAGTGCCACACAGAACAGCTGTGGACCCATATATTGCCCTGCGTGGCACCAGCAACCTACCATTTCTGACTTGCTACAAAGAAAGCCATGTTTTTGCTCTGATTACCATGAATGCCACATAAATAAACAATATAGACTCTCAGCTTGGGGAAGAAACTCTCTGTAAGACATCGTAAGACATTTTACTGCACATCAAAACTGCATTGGCTCACACCAACAGAAGGAATAGGTCACCTGATGAAATCAAATATCCCAAGTAAATCATTATGATATTTTAATGTTTTTTAATCATCTAGTATTTCCATTGATTTTGATTGTGTTACCCTTCTGAATGATATAAGAAATGATTTTTAAAAAGTATTCTTTTTTATGTTTTTGCATTTGACTATTACCACTCATTATTTATTTATTTTATCTCTTCTGTCCAAATATAATTCCTGATGCATTTTCTTTATCATCTTGTATGTAGCCCAGCATCTCAGATCTGTCGTGGCAGCATCTACACCCCTAAATTAATCTGAGCAAAGGAGCGTACCCAAACACTGATGCTGACTCTCTTAAACTGTTACCATTTGGGATGGTTTTATGCCCACAAGCAGCCTCCCAAACAGGACTCAGGCAGGGATCAGTAGTGGCAGGGCCTATTCCCCCTTGATAATTAGGATGTGACCACTCTGCTTTGAGGTGTAAGAGCCCAGGTGTAAGAACACGAGTCCCTCTGGGTTCTGGGCCTATTTTATTTACATTACAAATGTAGCCAAGGGATGATGTGGTCTAGAAGTCTACAGTCTGAGAGAAACCTTGGAGCTTCTAGATTTTTTTTTTTTTTTTTACGGAGTTGCTTAGTTAAATTAAAGTTTGGGAATCTCATTGCAGGCCTCTTTTTACGATCATGCATAATAATCCTTAATGAAATGCCAGTGTGCTAGCAAGATTGTTTGAAATAGTTCTGCCTTTTTTTTCTGTTTCTTCTTGTTGTTGTTGCTAGAATAAGAAGTTATCTATCTTTGCAAAGGTATGAGGGCGATACAGGTGACTGAGTTTATAGGAAAAGTGTTTTTGCAGTGCAGGAACTCACAATGTGGATAGTTGTACAGAACTCATCTAAAAAGAGCAGATATGTGCATATCAGACCTCCATGGTATCAAACCTCCACCAAACATTACGGATGTGCTTACATGGGGTTATTCCTATTAGTCGGATTAGTTCCTATATAATTAGGTAACCAAACAATCATGATGCTGAGTTTTCCTCAGAGATCCCTCTGTTGTAACCCTGTATGATCCTCTGAGGTGTCGACACCTGAACCTCCAGGTTTCACCCTACAATTCCAGTCATGGTTGCAGTATGACAATAAAGGAGCAAAATGCAGATTTAGTGAAAGAGGGAGAGGCGCAGGAACAGCAATGACATTGCCCACGGCTGCTACGGCTCTGTGCAGCTCCAGCGCTGGGACTGCACCCAGTAATGGAGAAAATAAATGTTCCGAAATGGCTCTTCTCCAAGACAAGCCATAGTTCCGGTTTCAAGATCTACAAATAACTTAATAACAGATGTGCCTCTCTCCCAATCTCTTTTAACTCTGTACATATTCAAGATTTCCAGCATCTTTATCCCTTTTGTTCTGTGTTGTAAAGCAACAAAGGTCATTTAAAATAGAAATGCACCCACTTTCTGTGTCATGCTCACATAGACTCACACATATGAGCACACACAGGCTTTGAGGAAGGATTTGGGGGGGAACTGTAAATGAGGGGTTGTTTTTCTCTGTGCAAAGCCTGGCCATGATCATCAAAGAAACGGGAGGAAGAACCAGTTCAAGGGTAAAATTAAAGTTTATCTCTGCACATAGCTTATGCCTCATCCTAACAGGATCTACAGTTTAAAGTGTGAACTATACAACTGTTTCCAAATCTTCTGATGAGTAATCCCAAGATAAGAATGGTTGCTGTGAAATATGGCAAATAAATAGGGAGCCTTTAGGAGAAATTCTGGTTCCACTGAAGTCTGTGAGAAAAATCCCATGAACTTTCAACTCATATTTAAAAACAAAGCATGTATTTTTACCTCTCCTCCCTCTCCTCATTTTCATAATCATTTCACAGCGTTATTCAACTGTTGGATTTCAAAGGAAGATTCTTTTCCCTGTCATGCTAATAAAAGCCTGTAACTGTATTAGAGCCAGGACGACACAGTTACATCATTTTAACCGAGAGCAGAATCTAGACCTGACTGTTTGCTATTAAAACTTGTTATCCTCAGGAGTTCAGAAGGAATGGATACCATTGGACTTTAGAGACCAAATTATAAGCATTAAGTGAATCCATGTAATTCGCATTTCCCTATACAGAGACACCTCAGAAGACTTTTCCTTCCCTTTATTTTCAGCTCAGCAAGCAATTTTCTCCACTACAGTCTATCGCAGCAGCATATTGAGAGCTTAAGGCAGTGTTCCTAAGATGAACAAATAGAAAAAAGCCTGAAAGCTCATGGTTATTTTCGAAAGCTTGAACAAGAATTTTAATACATTTAAGGAAAGAAGTTTCCAGAAAACTGCAGACATTCAGTGAAGTAGTTTACACAGAGGAAATTGTTGTGATCTTTATTGTTCATTGGCACGAAGACAAGGCATACACCCTATTTAGTTATATTTGACATCAAATGTGTCACTGATCAACTTAGACCACTGAAAACATGAGAACAAAAGTGCAAGATCTGGATGTTAAACTTGCCTCTTTTATGCACTGAATGGCCGTAAGCAAGTCATGTAGCTGCTTTGCACTTTGTACTTCACTTACTGCTAATGTTACCCAGTAGACTTCATAGTGTTCACTTTATGTCCCTGCACAGACCGTGTCTCTAGCCACACCAGTGCACAGAGGCACGAGTCCTTAGGGCAGCCAAAATAAAAGCTTGTCCCTTTCAACACCAGCCATGGGCAAAAGCATGCTCAAGTGTTTGTTGTGAAGCCAAATCCAGGAGCTGTGCCCTGAGTTCACCCTCCGAGGACAGAGCCTTGCACAAGCTGGAAGGAAGGAAGGAAAAGCAGTGGTGAGATTGTGCATGATCCAAGAGTCAAGCTGCTCAGTGCAAGTTGTTCTGAGCATTAGGCATTTGAATAATTTGACCACTGGGAATTAAGGATTTTAAAGACTTCTATTAGCTGAGCAGTTGTTTTTGAGTACTGCATTTTTATAGAAAGTCCTGAGTTACAAAATCTATAGATAGGTATGGGTACTGGAAGATGGGTTTTCCATCTTTTGTGAGACAGGGAAGCACCACGATGGATGCTGGACAAAAAGCTGGGATCTCTTTAAGGTCTGGGTCCTGACATCTTACATAAGCTGCAAGTCTGTAATGGAGCAGGGCACTGGGATTTTCCTTTTTCTTCAGGAAGAGACTAACAAGGCAAGACTGTAATTCCAGTTCTACGTAATATCTCTGGCCTCCCCTGAAAAGTTTTGGATTGTCAGGAAAGCCAGCAGTGAGAGCAGGTAACAGCTGCAACATGGGAAAGCAAAAAGAAAAGCAGAGGGCAGCGTTCTGACCCAAGAAGCACATAGGTGAAGGGGGCAGAAGTGGGGTGAAACCAGCGCTCAGTGTGGGAGGTCCCTGGGTGGGAGAGACTGAGGGCAGAAACACAGACTGTTGTAAGGATGGGTCTAAAATCGGATCAGGAACATGTTTGTAGGCAGAGATTGGGAATGCAAATGTCTGTATTGTAGGACTGTATGAGAATATGTATTTCTTTGTATCTCTAAGATACACTTGAAAAGGCAGCAAAGTGTATACTTGATACATAGGGCAAAACAGATTGATACACTCCTAGGGTTAAGACAGTGTTTATTTAAATGTATTTTTTTTTTCTTGTTTGGCTACTTTTCTATGATTTTTACCATACCGGAAAAGGAAGAAAGGAGGAAGAAGAAGAGGTGAGATGCAGACTGAGGGAGAACAGGTCTGCTCGTGTGTTAACCTGCCACATTTGTGGGCCCTGCTAGACTTTCCTGCAGCCCAGCTAGATTGTTGCTCAACTGCCTGGTAGAAAGCTTGGCTCTGGCCTAAGCACTTGCTGCCAGCCCCAGGAATTCCAGATCCTAAATTTGTCCTTGAAGAGCTAACCCATGACATGTTCGGCTGCTGCAGACACCTCCTCATAACACAGAGCTACTCCATAAGGCTCTGCAGACACCAAAAGCTTTCAGCATCAGAAGTTGTTAGCATCCATTAGCTCAAGTAAAACTCTAAGTGGATGACAGACTCTAAGTAATGACAGTGACTACTGTCATTAACTAGTTGAACCACTCGCTGTTGCCAGTCTTAGGTGACAGGACACAACCACACATGTTTCAGGAAGTATTTACCTTCCCACTGCTAGAAAGGAACTCTCCAGACAAGTGTCAGGTCCTTGAATAGCCCGTACTTGGTCAACCACTGAATTCATACATAGTGTCAGTTCCTAGAGCTTCCTTTCAAAGCTTTATATTAGCTGAAAAATCAAAGATGGAAAAGCAGCTACTTTGCTTAACATTAGCAAAACCAGATATGTCATAAACTCAGAAGCAGAAAGAGTTCCTAAGCTCAACATATTTCATGGAAAGTTTTGGCGTCAGTGACAAAATGCTGCAAGATGTTACCATCTTTCTGACTCACTCATGTGCAACATTGTGCAGTGGTTAAAAAAACACCTTCACTTATAAATTTGGTATTAGTAGCTCGCATATCTACCTGAAAAGGAGAAAAAATGTGTGTTCACAGCCATATATAAAATGCCCAAAGCAAAATGTGACAAAATATAAAAGAAAAGATGTGGGAATTATATGGAAGGATTTTCAGAAGTCTCATGTAAATCCTTGAATTTAAGCCTTTGAAATTAAATTTAAATATCTTTGCCAACAGAATGTGGCTGCCTTAGTCTCAGCTAGGCAAGCAGCCTGAGAAATGTGTGGAGGGAATTATGATTCTTATGGTTGTTTTAACCTGCATTGACTGTAGAAAGCTATTAGTAAGTTAAAGAAGAGGACAAAAATGAAAGAAACTATTTTTAAAAGGTGGCTAAAATGTAATTAGTTAATGAGAATACATGAATTGGTGCTGTTTCCATGTTCATAAACTTGTAACATATAAAGAACAAGAAAACAGTTTGGAAATATGCAAAAATATACATATAAAGATATAAAGTGAAAAAAAAAAGTGATGATTCCAGTGTTCATATACATTTTAAGATGGGCATATCAAGATATGCTTCTGCTGCTTTCATGTCCTCTCTTTGTTACCCTCACTGTCCTTCATGCACTTCGAAACAGCAGTTCCAGAGCTTCCTGCTTAACCACTAGCCTATTGTCTCCACATCCTTTTAAAACATATTAATCAAAAGTGATCAAGGAACACTTTCCTCTCTGAGTGTTGCCCACATATGGAATGTGAGACACTCCAAATATTCCATCTACCCCAAAGCTAGTCCCCCTGAGAGTCAACTTGTTAACACAAATAATGCACTTTTTGAAAGGGAGAGATTTCCACACTTAATGGAATATTTTAGTGCTCAAGAAGGCATGATTGCTAGACATGCTTCACTTTCTCCATTAGAGATTTAAACTATTAATTGTGTGTCTTCTTATTTCATGGTACAAAAAATAAGAAAAACATGCAGTTGGGCATGAACAACTCATGGTAGTAAATCCAGCATATTATCGAGGCAATTATTGTAAGCAGAGAGAAAGTACGCTTAGATTTTGTAATTTTTCCAACTCTTGATCTATTTTGTTGTATTTTTTTCTAAATTGCATATTAATGTGTCTAAATTAAAAAAATACATATGATTGATTGTTCCAGGAGCAAACATAAGATCATCATCAACTTAAATTAGTCCCAACAACGCCACAATTTTTTTACTCTCCCCTTCCCAGCCTCTCTAGGCAAGGGAAATGCCACACGTGAGTTTGCGTGGGAGATCTCAGATAAAATTCCAGATAAATCTCAGATAAAATTTCTTTCATCTGAGGAGACCTCTTGGTACCCTACTTAGCAAATAACATCTCAAAATTAGTTAGGAATTAATCATCAGAATTAATAAAAGTGGTTTTCCTGTGAGTTATGCCTGGTAACTGGGTTTCTGATTTCCAGTAAAGGTGGAGTTCATGTTGTGGTATCCTTCAGTGGTAAGAACCCAGGAAAAGTTCTCCCCTCCAATGATTTACAATTTTTAATCCAATTACCATCTTTTCTCCCACACATTTGTCAAATTTGACCAATATGAATCAAGAGCTCAGATGGAATTAAGGAGAAACAAACTGTCATGCATGTGTTTGAGCCTGTATGTGTGGAGATGGCCGAGGGTGCACCTCATTTTCCCAGGAGACCAAACCAAGAAGTGTGTTTAAGACAACTGGCAAATCTGTGCAGATTGAGAGCTGAAACTGTGACTGTGCATGGGAAGTGTAGTCCAGCTGAACACTTCCTGCAGAACAGTCACAAAAAATGCCACTTTCTCCTGTTTCTGGAAATGTCCAAAGTGCCAAATTGGCTTTTTTTTTTTTTTTTTTTTTTTTTTTTTTTTTTCAATTCATGATTTAAAAGCTCTCATCTTAATAAGGCCAAAATGGAAATGAAAAGGAATTAACCTTTTAAAGTTCAAAAGCTCAAAATGTTTTGCTGTATTTTGAATTGGACCAACAATGTCTACTCATGCTTTTGTGTGAGACTCTGGCCTGTAAAATTTCAGATGCCAACAGTAGAGCAGATTTGGACAAGTTAAATATACCTTTCCCTAAGCTACCTATCATCACAAATTCATGAAAATTAATTCTGGTGTACGAAACTTTCTAATGACTACCTCCTCCTACTCTGAGGATGACACGCACAGCCTGATAGTCTTGCTTTGATGTGTTTTGTCAAAGTGTTAGTACAGCTGCTACCTGCTATATTGCTTCATCACTCTTTTTTTTAACCAAAAAGGGTTTTCAGGAAAGAAGTTTGAGTTTCAGCAATGCTGAGCACTCAGACAGCAATGTCAACAAGAGGTAAGATTGCTCAAAATCAGATGTGCTTTTGGAAGGGATGACTGTGCTTTGCTCTTCATACTTTGGAGTAATGTCCCATTTATCACACACAAAGGTATTTTGTGCCATTTCTTCCCATCACCCTCCAGCTGTATAATGGTGCATCAGGTTCTGCTACTATCACGGAAGAATCAGATCAATAACATATAATTTAGCATAAGAGTCTGCTATTAACTTCTAAGGGGCTCCCCACCACGTGAGGTAAACTGGGCTTGGTCTTTGGTTATACTTTAAAATGGATCGAGGCACTGCAAACTATTTTATATTAATCTGATATTTTGCTATAAGGATTTTCTTTTTTTGTTTGTTTTAATAGAAGCAGGGGATATGTAAGCCAAGGTCTGGGAGTACTTATTATATCTGCTTACATGCAAAACTCTGAGGGCAAGTGTGTTATCTGGTCTATGCAGAAACATGGCTTCAAATTTATTACAGCTCCTTTTAAAACCAGAAAATTTGCCAAAATTAGTAATGATCCAAACTGTAATAAAAGCTGAAGTCCCTGCATACATATTAATATAACATCAGCATAAAATACCAATTTAAATTCACTGATGCCAGTCTGTGTCCCATGAGAATATGAAGCAGTATTAACAGCTCCGTCAAAGGCTCTACTGTTAAACAGCAGGAAGGTGGCAGAGACACAGAAAATATCTTTTTCTACAGCAATCAGATTTTAATGTTGCCTAGTTTTCTTGAACTCTACAACATAGTAATTTATCAAGCTGTGTATTTGACCACGTGGTTATTCACTGCTAAGACAAGGTCCAAAAGTTACAGTCTTATCTGAGGCAGGAGATAGATTAACATGTTTTTTAAGAGCTGTTCTATTCCTACATGCTCTATAAAGCAGATCAGTTCAATTAATAAAATATCCCTGGATCGGATTTTGCACTGTTTGGTAAATTTGCATTTCATTTGCATAACTTTTGAAATGGTTTAGTAAGTGCAGCCTTCTGAGATCCCTTAAATCCTACCAATCCTCTGCAACACCCACTGCCTTCAAGCAGTATGATTCAGATAAGCAGGCGCTTTTCTTTCCATTGGTTCCACGTTCAGCTTCATTTGAGCAATGAAATTACTCCCTCCTTCCCTTCCCACGCAAATAAGCCTCTCCTAAATAGGTCCAGCTTTGAGCGATGATCAGCCTTTAGTGCAGTCTGGCTAACCTTTTACTTAGACTTGCCAACATATCAAGTCCAGGGAAGGCAGAGCTCAGGCCTGACTCTTGTTATTCCTGATTTTGCCACTGATGTGCTTTGGGATCTTTAATAAGTTAATTAACCTCTGTGACTCAGTTTAAGCACCGGTGTAATGAGCACAGTAATGCTTAACACTGAGTCCCACAGATGTAAGGCATGATAAAAGAGTAGAAGACTGTTATTATTACTAATGATCATTAGTTTGAAATCATAATCAGACAAACCCAAAAATAACAAGAGCATGGCAATTAGTTGCAAGGTAGGGTTGTGATGTTTAATTATCATGGCAAGGGTACATGATGAAAAATACATTGCATATTTTTAATGGTACTACGTAAGTAAAGAAAAGAAATAACTTTGTGGAATATCTGCAAGATATCTACAATAAAGTCCAGGAGAAACAGCTCTGAAAAACAAGCTCATTAAATCATACTGTATCTTTTCCTAGCATAAAACTTTCTTCCTATTGTGCTGGACATTGTGGCTATTATATGTTTTTTATGTGCATATTATATGTATGTAAGGCTTGTGCAGTGAAAGATAACAAGTCATAAGTCTGTAAGGTTATCACTGATTTTGTTGTTGCTGTCACAGATCTTACTATTAATAATAATAATATGTGCTGTCTGGGGAACTTTAAGCTTGGATGAGAGCACTTTTGTACTACGTGCTATACAAGCATATTAAAAGGTATCTGTGCTCTGAAAGAGATAACCAAAATAATGCCAAAACCTGTAGAGAGCACAAGTGGTTATAAGTATCTTTCAATTTCTTCCTAATATTGCCCCTGGGATATAATTAGATAAAGCAAAGAAAACCTTTTCCATCAGTTAAGATATTATTGATCAGGACTACATATTGGCAGCCCCAAAGTATACATTCCTTTCCAGCTATCAAGAACTTTCCTTTATTGACTTGTATCTTTCAGCCTATCAAAGAAAAGTTTAATTTGCAGCTGAAATCCTGATCCTCTGACGAATCATGTTTTCTTTTGAATGCAAAGGGCGTCTGTCTGGCAAAGTTGGCAGTCTGACCTCCATAAATATTGTTCTATTGATAAAAAGAGGAATTGGATATAAGGACTATCCAAAATAAATATTTTGCAGGGATCCTGGATGACTGAATACAATGAAGCAAAGGAATGTTATCGTGTTCTGAATAATTCAGCCATAAGCTGAAGTGAATATTAGTTTTAGTTGAAAAACTGTCAAGTGTAGTTTGCACCTTTATTTTTGTCTGGGAAATCAAAATGGACACCTGTTTCAGAGCTGCTATTTTTTCTTTTACTGCTGGTAGGGATTTGCCCTTGATTTTTTTGGAAGCAAGCCTGGGCCTCTTAGAATATCTAAAACAACATTTCAGCAAGGTATTCAGAAACATCCTGCCCTTTGGGTGGAGATGCGTGGAAAAAGAGCCTTCAGTGCCCTCGTCCCACACATCCTCTCCTTGATTAGAGGCTGCATATGTGCAGAGTCCTTGCACGCTTGTGACACCAGGGGCTGCTTCCTCAGCGTACCCTGGGGTGCTTCAAAAGGGGCAGGGTTGACCCCAGTGGTTGAACCATCCCAATGGAAAATCAGGGACACAGGATACAGGCAAGCTGGGCTGTCCTGAAGGTCAAGAGAAAGGGAAGTTACACTGCCCGCTCTTGCTCCAGGGGACCACAATGGTTCTCTCTTCAAAATGTAACCACCTCCTACGAAACCCCCACAATATGTATATGCATATGTATATATGTATATATGTATGCATATGTATGCATATGTATATATGTATGTATATATGTATGCATATGTATATATGTATATATGTGTATATGTATATCTATGTATACCTATGTAACCCCCACAAAAGAAAAGAGACTAACAGAGAGGCATCAACGGGACCATACCCTCCATCAGCCACATACTCCTCCTGCTGCTCTTTTCCAAATGAAGCAGCAGAGCAGTAGAGCAGTTGTTTTCATCAGGGCCTTTTTTTAATCTTCTTATCAATTGATTAACTGCTATGTTGCTGCAATATAAAGTCTACGAATAACAAAGTGTGTCTATTTGAGAAAAGAGAACTCCTGTTAACAATGCTGAACTATATACTAAAATCAAGAATAAGATACAGCATAATATTTCTTCGCCTTTTAACTCATTTCTTTGTCCTCTAACTCACAGCACTACCATGACTGACATGCAAAAAAAATAAAATGGCTGTTTATCTATTTCTGTCTTCCTATGAATCATTTTAATTTCCATTTTGTGCACCTCCTGAAAAAGGTATCCTATCTTAAATATTTTACAGAAAAGCCATAATAACAGAATACTTCTGCAATAAAAACTAAGTATTCGAGAGTAGACTCCTCTGTACTGGAACCTCAGGGTTAAACTTCCCTTGTTCTCGGTTATGCAGATGCATTGTGTGTATTAGTTGTCCTTGTAATAGGTGCAGCTCTGCACCTCTCACTTCTCAATAATTTGAAAAGAGCTGCCATTTAAAAGTTGACCACTTTACTGGTTGCCTCACTTAACACACACACAAAGACACTAGAGAATCCACAGACAATTTCCCCATCATTTTAACATGCAGGGACAGCTAGCAGAGCGACCAAAATGTTCAATTTAAGTTTGCACTGCAAATTACAGCCCAAGAGCAAATGTGGTGCTTGGGCAGGCCTGGCAGTGCCACCTTCATTCTGCAGCATCACATCGTGCCTGTAGCCTCCAGGAAACCCAACGGTCCCATCCTGGCCATGCTTCCTACAAAAACAAACAGTTCACCTGAAGAAGAATAAAGAACCAGTTGTAAAATGAGTTAAGCAAAAAAAGAAATCTGAGACAAAGAAAATAAATACTGGTTCATGAAAATGTCACCCAACTGAAATCAAGGGCACCAAATTCCTGCAACAGTCTGAGAGAAATACAGTTATATTTGTTACAATGTCATCTATTAGACTATATATCCTGAAATCTGTCTGAGGAAGACTGGGTAGCTTAATCCAAATATAACTCCATCTCTTTGTTCAATTATTTAATATTGCTTAAGGAGAAAAATTTACATATAAAATATTCTTAACAATAAGCATTGTGCTGCAAGTTACACAAGTATCTTTATGATATATCAGAAGTCTGACTTCTAAGCATAACCCAAAATTACTGGAGAATTTGGCTTTAAGTCAGATAGTGTATGATGTATCCATGCACAACAATTCTTTTTGCCTCTTGTCCTGTTTTCTGCCTATTCTAATTCTTACGATTTGAATTTTAGGAGTTGGAAATTATTGGGGCTTTTGGGGGTGAGTATTAGAAAGACAGTCAATAACCCAGGAAAAACCTTTCCTTCATTTACTTCTCCAACTTTAGATTTTAGTGGTACCATAAATATTTTTTTTTATCATAATTGCAAGAGTTTACTGAAGATTTTTAACTAACTAAAGAATTCTGCACCTCTAGAAATATACACACTGAGAAAACATTTTAAGTCTATATTTACTGTTAGACTTTGAAGACTCAGCAAGTTGTGCGTTAGTATGGTACTCGATTAATGTCTTAAACCTTAAGAGATATAACAATCACTTAGCAATGACTATGCTAAATTGGCCTCTTGACTTTGGCGTGATTTAGGATGCCTAGATATTTTAATCTTCTTAAAATGTAGCTCACATTGACAAGAATACATGCAGGAATTCAACACATCTTTCTGCTGTTAGATTAATATATAATCCTTGGAGAAAACACAAAGCTACACTTACAGCTTGTAAGAACAGACAATTATTTGTTGATAATTATCCATTAGTTTCTACTATAATAATAAATAAGAAATCTCTTACCTAATATTCACCTAAATGGATATTGAATATTGCCTTTCTTTTCATGGTTAATTTGAATTTTATTGCATTTTTTGATAAAAAGCAGTACAAACACTGGAATTGTAAACTTTTCAATCAAAATGAACAAACTCAAGCGCAATCACATGCTCTTGGTCTTAGAAGTACAGAATACAATTCAGCTGCCTAAATATAAGCTCCTGGTGCCACCTGAGCCTCCCACAATATCCTGCCTTGTACCTCACTAACCTCCACCCCAGGGAACACAGGTTCCCATGGGTTCAGAGCCAGACCCAGCAGCCTCCTGCTAACGTCACGAACACCTCTCAAGAAGCTTCATCAAACCATTAATGGCTGCTCATCTAATTTTCTTTATACGTCCTAAATATATCTCAAGATAAAAAGACTGTCCTTTAGCTCTCACTTGCTTTTAACCCTCCTAAGCAGAGATGAGGTGCTAGGAACTTTGCTTGGAGAACTCCCACAGCCATCAGAAAATAAAAAGGGAAAGAGAAAAAAAAAGAAAAGCTTTATTTAGTTTCAGATAGCTTCAGAAAGAGCCTATCACGTCATTACTTCTCTTAAAATGACAGGTAGAGACTGACAAAGACTGAGAATGAAATGAGAAGTTCCTATAAAGGTTCAAGAAGGGAAGCTTTAAGTAGATGTGATAGATAATGGGCAAATAATGTGAATTTTTAATTATATTCATTTTAAAAATATGATTTCTGCATGGAGCAACTGGCCTTAATGCCTATCTCCCCTTGATTTCATGAGACAGTAAGAGAATAACATAAGATCTTTGTAAATGTGGCCCATGCAGACCCAGTAATTTGCCTACGAAGATGTGGTGGAATTTAGAAATAAGCCTTCTGTGCCCGAGTCCCAGATGAGCACCTGAACCACAAAGACATCCTTCTTCACCTGTCATTTATGAGGTACATAATAGAGATTAGGTTAAAGGCTATTACTAGGAACCTAGGAGTAAGAAAGATTTAGACTTGCCCACACAACTTTCGAGCAACGTGCTGTTGCATGTGCCCTGGGATGCCATCTCTCATCACGTGCTTATGTCCTTCTTTCCTTCCCACAGGTCCTTCCTCAGTGCAAAAACACACTTGACTGTACCCAATTAACGAGCAGCTACACAATATTTTGCTCGCTCCATTATTCTACGTATGGCGCAAACTGTCTTTCTTTTCCACTGACCCGGTCTTCATGTAAGGGCAGAATTATTCTCTTCCTCAAGAGATTTATTACAGTCACTGCAGCATCTCTGTGCTTCACAAATACTCACAACCAAGTTTCACACAACTCGCTATAGAAGGAATTTGTTTTTTCAATTTGCTGAATGTTAAAAGTCATACAGCATATGCCCACTAGGACCTGTAAGGTCCTTCACTGTGCTCATGGAGCTTGGACAGGAATAGGACTGTGCTCTGGAAACTTTAATTGGTGAGCTCAAAGCAGTTTCAACTATTTTCAAAATGCAGCATTTTGAAAGGATGTCGCGTGACTGGATATAGATCTTCATAATGACAGTAAAAGATAAGCTCTTGATAGAAAATTCACCCTTTGAGAAAATTCCTATGCTAGCTCCAAATTTGAGGAGACTGCAGCATATAAAATAAAAGGTGTGATGCATTTCTGACATGGGCAGAAATATATTCTTTATCTCATAAATTTTCTTGAAAAAGAGACAAATGGAAAAGTTATGAGAAACTGTAAACAGGACATTACAATAGGAAATACTGTGTAACCTTAGGAATATGCCACCAGACTGACTGCAAACTCAGCATTCAAAACAGAGTAACACACAAGGGTAGAGTGCTGAAAAGAAAAGATGACACAATAAGAACACCTAAGAAAATAAAACCTGTCCAGACATAAGGCATGTTTTAGAGACAGCAATCTCAAAGAACTTCCTAGAGTGTATTTCTCTGTTTATTCCAACTCCAGACTTGTGGCACCATGGAAATACCGTTTTCTTGTTTTCCACTGCCAGCTCATATGGAAAAACAGCTTGTTGGTTATATAAAATAGAGGTTATCAGCAATATTGCTAATTAATGGTGTAGCTGCCAACTAAAAAGTTAGACTCTGACAAATATGACCTAACGTTACACAAATATGCCTCATCAATCACATTAAAAAAATACACAACAGCCAATATTTTCTTTGGACTCGTAATAGGCCTTATTGGCAGTTAGTGTAATTAAAGGCTAGTAAGTAGATTAAAACGTTTTAGGGTTTATAGTATTTTCTTCTGCAGAAAACTTAGGGGAAAGGATAGAAGTATTTCTAAAATGCCACAGCTTTGAACTGGTACTATTTCTATTTGCTTAAGGAAGGAAGAGTTTAGTGGGAGTCCAAGGATCTCCAGGCAAATCCAGGTTCAGTGTTGCAAGATTTCAGGTCTCTGGGCAGTCAGACTCTGGATATTCCCTGATCCTTGCTGTTTCTGGCACTGGTTTTGCTCACATCAGCTAATGGTAGAGGGCTGCAGTACTCGCATCTACCACAGTATCTGTTTGGTGTTGTGCCATACAGAACTGCCATTTATTTGTCCCGATGTTTCCCATAAACTTTGAAGCTATTATAGTGTATTAGCAATCTGGAGAAGTTCTGAAGAGCTGTTCAGAAGATGGGCTTATCTGGGCTTTTCTCAAATAGGAAGGAAGGACTAGAGAGAAGTACAGTCCTTTAATTTATAACTGTAGATTTTTTGGAACAATGGCTTGTAATAAATGGGAGCTGAAGTCTACAAGGATGAATAAGGAGCTTCAATAGCAAACCAAAATGAGACATTCCAGTGATAATTTTTCTGTTTAGGAATAAAGAGAAAGAATATTGCATGGTAGAATTCACCATTCTACCGTGGTGATTTTGTTAAGTTTAAACACTTTTCTTTAGTATTCTGTTTTTTAAAAAATGAGCTCTAATACTGAGTATGAACCAAACACCTTTAAATATACCGACTATTGCCTGCTAGTTTCCCACATGCCATATAAGAGGATAGATTGGGCATTTTTTTACACTGTTAGAAAAATGCTGGTCATCTATTTTAGTACCAACTCAGTAAATCAAGGATATATTTCACAGTAATATTTATTTAAGCAGCAAAACATTACTCATTGACATGGAGAACTAAAGTTCCTTTTATACTTAGTAATTTATCATTAGACCAACTGCATCCACATACCATCCTGGAAAGATAAGGAATGTTATTAGAAAACCTTATTTATAAAAAGTAAACCCAAAATCTGAGTATTAAATATATTTCACTGCATTGCATGGAGCTTTTGTTTTAATAGTGGCAAATGAAAACGGCATTAAAAAAGCAGAGCATATTGCATACAAACAACATGGCTTGAAGTCCTAGTAGTGATAATTGGCCCTGAACCTTTCATGAACCCATTGGCTTCAGTGGCGCTTGGATGAGGCCCAGTAGAAAGCCACATTTTTTATATGACAAGCAGATTTCATAAAGGCACAGTCTAAATCAGAAACAAAGAGAGTTATAAGGAGCTATGTAGAGTGGACCATGAGGCAGAAATAAATAGCATTTGTAAAGTCAAAGGAACAAGTGAAGTAATTGTATTCACACACATTAAATACAGTTCACCTAGTTTTCATTTACAGGAGTTTGAACCAGAAGGAAGTTAGGAATGAAAAGTGAATGAAATTTCAGAATCTGGATTATATATCGAAGATGAGCCCTGCAGGCAACAATGCATCTATTCTGCTTGGCATTTGACCAATGTGGTCAATGCACAAATGTCTAATGTGGGTTTTAAAAAGTAACTTTATACATCATATATTCTTTACTACAGTGCTATAAATAGGTGTGTTAGCGTGATGTTTTGTCCAGGCATGCTATTCCCATTGGTAATTCCAATTAGGTCCATAGGTGGACCTAATTTAAGCACCTTTTTGCTTGCTGCACTGGTTATTTCAAACCTCCTTTCTAAGGGGCTTGCTTGCCCTTCATGTACAATATAGATAGTACAGGCACTTAAAGATTTAGATTTCTACATCAAGTAATAGCCACACAAATTTAAGGTGATCAGACCTTTTTGAGGATCTGGCCATTCTCAAGCAGCAAATAGCTCCAGATTGTCTCATGTCATGTTCTGGAGTCAGGGTTTCCTGGAATAAGACTGCTCCTCTAAATCTGATGCCTGTTAGGAAAGGTTTCTGAAAACAAGAATGACGATTTATGTGTCATTCTGCCATTAATACGTAAAAAATTAAGCTTAGTCTTTTTTTTTCTCTAGTGTCTCAAATGATCTTTTACCTTCCTCCTCTAAAAACACTAGAGCACTTGTGATGAACATGCAAGCTACTTCCACAGACAAGAAGTGAACACTGACTATGGGCACACAGTAAAAAATGATCAAGCTAGAATGGCCAAAATGCAATAAAATTGGTTGTATTTAAAATTAATTGTATGAAACATTAGCCTACCTTAACTAAGAGGCAAAATATATCAGATTAAACCAGTCTCATCAAGATTTAAGTAGCAACAGAGAAATAACTTTGTGCATTGAAAAAAAAAATAGTGTATATGCAACAAACTTTGCAGAAATTCCTGTGATACAATATTTTTAATACAGAGTTTTAACTTTTAACAGTTTTACACAAGCATCTACAAGCTGAATACCTAAAGAATTAACAAATGTTATTTAAGATACTGCAGATATCATAAGTTGTGTTTTAGATAAATTTGCAGTCACTTTAAAATGATCTTCTACAAAGGAGCTCAATTTAATTGCCACAGGAAAAATAAATAAATAAATAAATAAATGCACTATAAAAAGGAACTGCTTTGCTCAGTCATTGATATACAGGCTCATCTTTCATACTGAGGTATGTTTTCAAACAGTGGTCAACTCACTGCCTGTCCAGAACTGTAATTCCTGTCTCTATGAAAATTATTATGAAATAACTGCCTTGGGAAATTCATGACAGGATGTCTTGTCAGTGGACTAAAAGAAATGTTTTAGAGATCACAGAGGAAGCACTGCACCCTTTTTCAGTAGGACAGGCATAAGAAAGAGTGTATGGAAAGCAGAACAGAAGATCTTAGTGTTTTTCTCCCATTCAGTATGACACATTTGAGCAGGTTTAGATGTGGACATATTAAAGGTAGTGCACTACATTTTATCTCCCACCATTTCTATTATTTCTGATTAAATCCAGCCTGTTATTTAGCTGGATTAGCCATGCATCTAACTGACTGGATTGATCTGGGCTTTTAAGAGAAGGGTTTAATTTATTTTGGAAAGAAAAATAAGCAATGAAAAACTGTGAGGAAAATGTTTTGTTTCTCAGCTTATGATTACCAATGGAAATATTTTTATTTTTTAGCCAAAGCTAAATTTTGGATGTCCCATTTTATTACTTTCCGATTCTTTCATGCACATTTCATTAATTTTATTTGCTGGGGAAAGAAAGGACATTTTTACAGCAGTATAAATATTTTAGGTAGGGCTTCATAATTTTATGATACGAGACCTGTTATTAAATCAGAAATCATTTGACAAAGGCTACAATTTTATAAATAGTTAAATTACTGCTAAGTAAGCAATAAAATGGCATTGCTTTACATTTTACCAATTACATAAAGGTGCATCACAGACCGATATTACATTTTCATTTCCCTACCATGTTGTGCAACAGTTTCCCCATCAAAAGGAGGACTGAAGGGGGATGACAGATGGCTTTATCTCCATCACTTCAGGAAAACAGAAAACAGTTGACAGCACTTTCAAGGAGAGAGAGAGAGAGGAGAGAGAGACAGCAACAGCAAAATTTGTTTTGGACACAATCAATGATACTATGAAATATCAGGTTCTAATTCACATGACTCACATAACTACTCTCTTGAGCCCAGCCAGATGACAAAGCACCTTATAATTATGTGGCTAAGACTGAAATGCTCTTCAAGGCTACGTAAGTAGCCTGACGGTCTCCACTAAAACCCACCAAGGCACTATACCCCCGAATCAGAGACCATGGCTAGATATTTAAAATGGCAAGGCTCTAGTCCAGTGAAAACATGGGGCAACGAGTAAATTGTTTCTCCCAAAAAGGACTGTTCTGCTGAACGCTCAAGGAGAGTGACATCACTCAGTGGTCACCCGAGATCCATCCTCCAAACTCCTGTCCCTCCAGCTATAACAGGAAAGTTTTATTTCCTTACGTAAAACTCCAATTTAAATGAGCGTGTGGGGGAAAGTTTTTCTAAAATTAGAGCTCTCGCTTCTTAAGTAAACATGAAAATTCTTCGAAGGCCGTATTCATAACGTTCTCAATAGTATTCTCAGCATGGCTCTTCAGTGGAATAATATCCCTCAGTATATGTAATAATTCAATGAAATAGCAACAAAAGAAGAGAAGAAGCCCTGCTTTTGTTTGCCAGATGAGACCAATCTTTCTGATCAGTCTGTGTGGGCTTTTCCTGCTTTGACTTGCCAAAATGAAAACTTAGTTTTTCTAAATGTGTGTAAATGTTTTGTCATAAATTAAAATAGTTTATGAAAAGTTAGATCTCAATAACATGGGGGTGAAAGACCACTGAGAGAGTCCTCTAAAGGCAGGGATTTAAAAAAAAAATCCAGAGAAAGTAGTTCTGAAATACAAAAAATCATAAATTTCCAATTTTAAATGCATCAATGTAACACAGGTCTAACAAATAATACCTGCAAGATCTTTCTTTTACTCAGACTTTTCCCATTCCTCTTCTATTTTCATGTCCTTATTTATTAATTTTAATGATTTCATCTACTTTTCCCTATAATTATTTTGTCTTTCCCCAAGCCACTCCCTATTTGTCCTTGTTCCAGTCTTAAATATGCCCAATTCTTCCTCTTTCCAAGCCTCTTCTCCTCTTTTCATCTGCTTCCCCTCCATTTACTGTCATATTTTCCATTCCTCCTTTGCTGGAGAGAAACTATGAAGTAAGGCTCTCTCCCTGCCACAGAAGGGAGTAGGGACAGGAGTACATATAAAGGGAAACGTTCTGTTGGAATGAGGAGGAGAGCAAGGGAAACCACATCCAGCAGCCTTGAGCTGCTTCCTCTCAAGATCTCACTGCTCAGAAATTCTTACTTCATCTTTATTCTTCAGCACAAGAGAAAATATGAGGAAAAAGTCCCTCATGGGATGCAGCTAGCTCCCAGGTCACAGGAAAAAGAGGAAAAAACATTCCCTTTTAGCAAAGAAGAAAAAACACATATGCTTTCACTTGAGCCATTAGAAAGGACAATACAGTCACATCTCTTGGAAAAAAATATATACATATATCAATTTTCTGACTATTTTTAAATCACTCCCTTAGACTAATTCTTTGGATTGTCACCTGACAGACCCCAGAAATTTGCATTCTCATCCCAAGTCCTATGTTTCTTATTGAAGAACTCAGTAAAACTACAATTCCTTGTGATGATTAAAAAAAAATCCATTGTATATATTCATCTCAGTGCTGTAACTTCTTCAGTGGCTTGATATTTTATATGAAAACAGAACATATTTTACAAGAAAGAAAACACTAGGGGAAAAAAAGAAAGCGAGTTTGCTAGATATAGTCATAGGTAGCACTTAGACAGCTAAGGTACTTCTAGTAACTTAGATAATGCCAGGCCTACCAGATTTAATGCTTTATGCACAAGCTTTCTGCTATTTGGTCTATTCTGCTAGATCTACGAGGAATCATAACCAACCTATCATTTTATTTTTGGTGGTGAATCAAGACTGTAAATTAAATTTACAAGGTTCCTAAGGAATAGTCCCAATATAAAACTGGCTTCTCCCTGTATATATTCAGAATATATTATCCAAATACAGCTTAAACAGTCTCATGATTACTGAATAATTCTGAGCATAAGTTTCTTCTTTGTTTTGGATGTGAGGAGAAGAGAGGTTGTGTTTTTGGTTCATCCGTCTTAGGTGAGATTTCCAAGAGTAACAGTGATTGGCAATTTACCAGAATCTTTCCAAAGGCTGGAGAAAAAAAAAAATATGCCTTCAAAACAATGCATCTTTGGATGGATTTCATTGTAATCAACACTGCAATGCTACTGCTTGTTTTTCCAAACTCATCAGTATAGAGCTGTTGAAAACAGCTTGACATTTCTGCTTTGCCTCCTCACATTAATCATGCTTAATTAAGTGACAATAAAGTTACAGTTAACGCAAACAGGCATTAATTCTTGTCATCTCCCTTTTCTCAAGAGTATTCAGGTTGGACAAGCAGATAGAAGCAACATTGAAAATATATCTAGAAAAAAAGACATTCAATTAACATCAGCATTGGAGGCCTTGTCAGAGATTTGTTACAATATGTGGACAAACCTTAATGTCCGCTCAGAGCCAGATGTAGAGCCGAGGTCTACTTTTACAAGCACATTCATATATATATAAGAGCTTTTATATTATGCTTGTTGCTGCATAAATGCAAATACCAGGCAATGCCAGGGAGCAAACATGCCAGATTCATGTTCTAGATACTCTCATCAGAAACACTGTATTCCGCTGTGTTCCTCACTCTGCTCAAGCATAAGAAAGTAAATCACATTGGCTCAAGAGCATGAACTGTTTCCCAGATGGCAAATAACAAACTTAGAAAGAAGGATTTAAGGAAGCGATTCTTTTCTTTGGGGGAATTGTGGAAGAATAAGTACAAAATCCAAATAAATAGCAACATATGAATGAAACTACTGCTACTCGCAGGCACGTTGGCAATAATGCTGATCTGCCTCTTCCAGCTGCCTGACAAGGTAGCCAGTAGATGCCAGGTTATGCATCCTCACAGCTCCCTGCCTAAGCTTGGAGGATTAGCAAGTACATCTTGTTTCAAAAGATATGGCAAATGTGAGATCTACTGCCTTTCTCAGCTAAAGTGATCATAATTCTGTTTTTCAGCAGAGGCCAACATTTGTGCTCAGGCCATTTGCCAGCACCAAAGCCGAGCTCTGCTGCTGCTTCACCACCTCCTATACAGCCCATCAGCACCAGTGCCACTGCCACCACTTCTAAAAGGACTGGTTTCCTGCTGCCACTTCCCTGCTGCAGCCACCCCTTCGATTCCTTCTGCAACCTTCATATACCTCTGCAGCACTTATGCCCTTTAGAAGACACATAGCTTGTAAGGTTGGGTCTTTCCACAAGAAGAAGCCACTGCAAGTTTGAACTGGAATGGCTTTACCTTTCTTTGTGGCACTGTGGCACTGGGGAGAGATAATTGCCCAACGCTTCTTTATGCTTTATGCTCTTCCTTTGCGTTCTTTAGGCTTTATGCTCTTCTAATGAACTTGAAGATGACATACTGGGAGAATCACTGGAGTAATGAAGTCACTCAAGTCATGCAAGGCTATTTACAATAAAGAAATGGTAGCCACAGTATTTCAAGTTTCCCATACCAATAACCTTAATAAATCTTTTAATTTGGGCCCTTGTTTGCATACTATGCTTTACACATTTCCTACTGACTTTGGAAAAGCAGGCATGTGTGGCAATGACAGGAAGAGAACTTGAATTAATCTTACAAGGTGAAAATTTTTGAGTCAGGGTATTACAGTCAAATGAAGAAAATTAATAAACTACTGCACAATGCAGTCAAAGACTACAAACGTAAGATCTTCCATCCCAATTTTTATGTGGCTAAAGGCCATCTATATTTAGTAGCTAACAAAAATAATTAATTTGCAGGTGGATGCAAGTGTATTTATTTGGCTCCCTTGGCATTAATATAGGCTAAGTATATGTTTTGACATAGAAACTTAACTTACTATCTGAATTAGTTATTGCTATCTTAATTATGGTGCATTTTGTGGAGTGAGTCTTTTGCTTTCGCCTCTTCTATTCAGTATTACTGCTTTTTTCTTAGCTTAGTTTTTGAACCTACAGCAGTGTAGAGCTGCTGGATGCAAAGACTCAGCTGCATTCTCCTCTCACTGGTGTGAACAACACATGTATTAGTAGCAATGGTCGAGGGAAAAAATAAATGGGAAAAGCAGATGAAGAGTTTACCTCTTCGTAGTTACATGTATCTGTATCTCTAAGATAATACAGATATTCTATCTGTACTTTTCCTCAATGCCCACTCAAATAATTCAGTTTAGGGATGTATAAGAACATTATAAGAAGGAACTGTAATATATTCTAGTGTCTCTTACAGCAATACTTGCAGAAAATACAGATTTTATATTCCTTTTGCAAAACATCTGTTCATAAGATCTGCTATCTCCTCGTTATTTAAAAGACCTTTATTAGGAAAAGGTCTTTGTTCTTACATATTGTACCCAAAATGGGGCCTAATCTCTCCCTTCACTTTGAATATGGAACAGACTTTAATTGTCCCAACTTTTAGAGCAAGATGTCACAGAGGACCTTATAAACACAGCTGGATTCACGTGCTATATTTGCATTTCTCATGGAAAGCAACTAAAAAAAAACAGAATCTGTCTGCCCATGTCTAAGGATTTACAGCAGCTCTGCACTTACTTTTTTTAATGTCTTCTCATATAGATGCACTGAGTCCATGAAGAAATCAAAAGTTGACAAACGTGCATTTCTTCCATGGAGTGACATGAATGGAAACCACTTAGCAGTGGGCTGCAGAAGAAGAAAATACAGATAATTCCTGTTTCTTTTTACCTTCCAGGTGCTAGACCTGGAGATCTATGGAGATCACAACATTGGCTGTATTCCTTGAAAAACTCAATTAAGAAGTGGCCAAGTTATGCTGAAGAGGTCACCCAAGAATTATTTCCATTAGGTAACACTATCTCATCTGGCAAATACTATTTTTCATCTGTTAAAAGTAAAAGGAAAGATTTAAGAAACATAGAATTAAAGTTTGCATAAATGTCTTCTTTGTATTTTTGACTTTTGTTTATATATTCAACTAAGCTCATTAGTGCTTGTGAAGTAGCTTTGCTTATAGTATGTTACAAAGAAAACCTGTCATGACTGCTAGCTATTAAAAAAGGAGATGACACTTGGGAGCAATCTGGATTGCATGAGTAGCTGAGTTCATTTAAATAATATGCACTTGAACACAGCTAAATGTAATGTCATTAGCCCTAGCATTAAGCATGTATATTACAATTATACAAGAGGTGTCTGTATTTTGGAAATCTATAACCAAGTTAAGGCTTAAGGATAATTTTTACTAGGCAATTAATCATGTATTCCTAATGTGAGGCTGACCCTGACTTCCGCCACTGCATTTATGCTGAATATAAAAATCATCTCTTCAGGTTGCCAAGGTTTAACTGAATCTATACATTCAGTAACTCCAGCTGGAAATAAGGCAATCCTCCCCCAAACAGTCTAGTTCTGATTGTTAGTGGAAAAAATCTAAAGGCAAGAACCCTGTACAATCAGGGACATTAAAATAAGTATTTTAAAATAAATATCGTCATGCTTGGACCTGCAATACTGACTACACACCAAATAAAGATGATAGAAGCAATTTTCATTTCAGTAGGCGGACATATAAGAAAACGCAGTAGCTACAATTAAGACGTTGTCAGACATGAAATAAGATACACAGTGTTTCTACTGAATGTTGACCATTGTCATTATATAGTCTAAACTAGAGAAATTAAGACTCAGGCAGACAAAGTATACTGGGATGGTAAGCTTTAAACATGCAGGTGATCAGTAAATTGAAATAATCCCACGTAAGCCTCAGATCTGCAGTTTACAGCTGTGTGCTGGATTCCTTGGCACCTTGGTCCAGCACCTCTGCTAGAGGGTGGTCAACATCAGCAGTGGATTTGAGCTATAGTCGCAGATGTGGCTCTTGCCAAACACTTGTAACCTGGAACATGCTCTTCCACATTAAACTGCAGCTGACTAGCATGCTAAAATAAAGTGCTTGAGGGCAAGACTACCTAAATTTGCCTGCTTTCTGCTGAAAAAGGCTTCAAAATTACCTAACCGCCTTCGTTCTAGCCTAGATCTTGGGCTCTGTACAAAATAACTCCCTCAGTTGCTGAGAAGTGATACAAACTCCCTTTTCTAATTCCTCTGTGATGGGAGCTGTGCTTCCTCAGCAGTTCTCTTGCTTATTAAAGTAACCCTCCACTCCTTTCAGGGTGACCAGGGGTCTTTTCCCTGCCAACTTCTCCTGCTGCCCAGGCCAGGGTCTTTCAGCTGAGTTCTGCCTGGCTCTTCCCTGGATCCAGCTCTTCTCCTTTCAGAAGCTCCCCTGGGGATGCCCTGCTGCCTTTGTACCTCTTGCCTCCGGCGCCAGGCAGGCAGTAACCCAGAGGCAATAAAAGAATAATCCCTGTGGCCCAGCCCCAGGCACCCTATACTTTGTTCCCCCAAATAAAGACTCTTTCTGCATTTCATACCTCGTTCTCGTGCTCCAGAAGATCCTTCTGACAACTCCCAGTAGTCTCCATCCATGTAGATAACTACAGCCTACTAGTTCCCAGTGCCTCCAGAATTATTATTATTATTTTTTTTTTTATTTGGCTTCTTCACCAAAGACAACCCTTTGCAAGACTCGCAGCTTTCCTGGCACCCCTCTATTTTGACTGAAGGGCTATGCCTTTTTTCCCTTGGCAGTCCTTCCCAGCACTTTTCTGCCTCTAACTCTCTGCTTCTGTGCCAGGATAGCTCGCAGGAATGGGGCCTATATGAGGATATAATCACTTGGGAAAGGAATGTAATTAAAAGCAACATATAAGGCAATTAAAAAAAATCTTTTGAGAACGCTTAGCTGGCAGAGTGAGAATCTTACTGAGAATATTTAATTGTTCACATTATTAAGTGCAGACAGGTCGGCTTCTCTTTCAAAACAAACATGGCAATTGAACAAAAAGTTAGACTAATGTAACATTATAACTACATAGTTAAAAAAGAAAACATGTAGAAAATGTAA
This sequence comes from Nothoprocta perdicaria, assembly GCF_003342845.1. Classification (NCBI taxonomy): domain Eukaryota; kingdom Metazoa; phylum Chordata; class Aves; order Tinamiformes; family Tinamidae; genus Nothoprocta; species Nothoprocta perdicaria. Next base: position 3,308,986 of record NW_020455943.1, read on the forward strand.
ACATTAAGAGTTTTCAAAATTGGTGAAAGACATACCAGATTAACCAGATTTTTTAAAAAAATATACAATTTTTATACTAACTATACTGTGAGAATCTAGAGGTAACACTGTTGCAGCTGCCTTGATTATTCATTTTTTTATTCCTGTTTTTCCAGTTAAACATGCAGCAGAACATATTTTGTTTGATGATATCAAATGCATGTCATAAGAAACACATCACAACTGAATCAACACTACCTATTCTTCCCTATTTGTCCTGTCTGCTTACTATTTTATTTTTGAAGTCTTACTACATTAACATATTAACATATTTAGTTTATTAGCTTATTTTTAGAGAGTTTACACACCACTTTTTTTTTTTTTTTTTTTTTTTTTTTTTTTTTTTTTTTTTTTTTTTTTTTTTTTTTGGTATTTGACAGGAACATTGTACTACAAAATATTTAGATAGAGGCAAAATTTGTGAGGCAAAACACCCTAATCAACCAGAACAATCAAAACTATTTATTTTTATAAATAACTAAAAAGAAAATTGGACTTTTTTATGAAAGACAGTGCAGTGCAGTACACTAACCCATCAACCTATCTTTAACTCAGACAAACAAGAAGTATGTATCTGCATTTGGGTAATGGGAAACCTAAGGAAGAAGATTAAATGACTACAAACCAAAGAAGGAAACTGCTAAACCAAAGAAGGAAACTGCTTTAGAGCTATTATTACACTTAGAACCCCCTGTTTTCTTATCATCTGCTCAAACCTATGGACGTAATGAATCCATTAACTTCAAATAAAATACTTCACGTCTCATTCTCTCATCAGGAATATTGTTGCAAGGCATATTTTCCAAAGTTGACCAAGTCCTCTTTTTATATCTGTCCCTAAACTCCTATATTCATTTGCATTATACTCCTGCTGCCCAGAACAGACATACCTAAGCCAGGTTTCAGCACACATCAATTGTCTTTTCTGTCAAAACTATGCAGAGGGAGAAGGAAATAAAATGTGTTAGAGTGACAGAGCTGACACTTAGCTACTGTGCAGAATCACAAACATGATGCTCTAATAAATAATCCCTCCTGACAGTTCAGAAATCAAATCTTATTAGCAGAGGAGGGAAGAGAAGCTTTTTAATGCCTCTGGATTCTATCCAGTGCAATTAACACCACATATAGTACATTGTTCACCTAAAGCCATAAATCATAGTAACAAGTGCCACATTGTACAGAGAACTTGAAACTACAAGAATGAAAATGAAGAATGGCTTAGAAAAATCATGCGATATCACATTTTTCCTATGACCAACTGCAAAATAAAGAGTACTGAAAATAACTTGGGTGCCCAGCCTTTCCCAGCTTGTGCTGTTCCAGGATACCCTAATAGTTCAGTTTTTGAGAAACTCCATTTTACAGTGAGAAAACCCTGACCATCCTTCCAGTATCTATATACTTTTCTTAGTGGGAAGTGCCTACCCTCCACTAACTCCTCTTCCATTTTTTTCCTCCTTTCTTAGTCTTCTCTCCTCTTTTGATCCTTTTCCATCATCTATTTCTCTTCCAAACCATTATGATTTGAATATTATAAGTTTGCTGAGGAGTCTAGATTGGCCTAAATACAGCAGAGTTTGCAATAGCAGCAGTGAGCCATAGGACATCTCAAAGGCCAGTGCAGATATACAAGGAACACCATTTTGTTACTCAAACTGCAGTCTCTGCCTGCTCAGTCATCCTTAGATCCCATGCTTGCCCTACAGCAGAAGAGAAAATGTGTAACATTTCTTGTGCCACCCAGATCCCACATCTCCATATCTGCCTCTCCTTCTGCCTCCAGCTCCAAGCAGCCACATGAGCAGTAGAAGAAAAGCAAGATGCCTTGTGGCCCCACAAAACCCACATGAGCTATGTTAATTGCTCAGGAAAAGCTGTTGGATGGCTTGTCTGCAAACAAATATCAGAAATGGTTCAAAGGGCATGCCAGGATAGCACAGTTGTTCCTCATGGACAAAAAGGCCAGTATGCTCAGTCCCTAATCAAAGAGGGACGGATTTCCTCCTTGCTGATGGAAGGAGATTCCTCTGAGAAAAGTCCCACTGAGACTCCCTCAGCTCAGGGACAGCCAAGGAAGGTCAGGTCGGTCCCTGTCACATGCCCTTGCTACAGGATTGGGCTCTATCTTGCTCTTTGCCTGCCCCGTGACTTCTACATTCCTATATGCAGAGAGGCTGGTGTTTGATAGGAAGATCAAGACTTGCACTCCAGCCCTGGGCCTCCTCTGAGGAAAGTTTTATTGGGTGGTAATTAGAGCATTCCTTTAGGAAATGGGAATTATCCAGCTTTTCCTAGGAGAGACTGACAACTCTGATCCTCAGGAGCAAGTTGGTGCCACTGGAGTGGTGTCAGCCTTGATACTTCTGCCTTTGGAGCTGAGCATCACCCCTGTAAGGAATATTCAGGTCTCCATGATGTGTGGACAAGAGATTTGAATATAGTCCTGAAGCACCATTCTAGTTCCAAGGGTGGCAGAAATTCAGGTGCACCCTCTGGCTATCGGGTCACTCTGTCCCAATCCCTCTTTGGCATGCAAAGCTCTCTGGATCAATGTCAGAAAACAGAATTCTTAAGGTGTTATGTATTTTCCTTACAGATAACTCTTTCTTTAATTGTTACCTATTTTAGGTGTCTGCTTTATATGTTGCAATGTTTGTCTTCCTCTAGGCATCAGCAAAAGTAAAATAATAATAAAGTTTATGTCAACAGCTGGTTAGAAACAAGCGTATTCCTAACATAACATTATTTCTCATCAGGTGGAAAACAAAGACTTATAGCAGCATAGCGACAGTGACTCCCTTTTCTTTAATGTTCCCCTATCATATATCCACTTAAGAGGAGAGAATACATAGCAGCAAAAAAAATTCTTTTCCCATCTTCCTTTACATTTCAACATATTACCCAAAGCACCCATTTGCACATCTAAACTTCTCCAACTTATCAACAGAAATTTAAGAAATTTTAAAAATTGATTATTCTTTTAGAGAGGTATGGGAGTAGCTAAAGCAGAACAAAATTCTTATCATAGTTTTCTAATCAAGCATTCTCTGTGGACATACATTCCCAGTCCTACCCTATGTGTCTCTGAGAAAAGACATACCACTGCCCTACTTTCCACAGTCATCAATTATCCAAGCCCTACAAACAACGTAATTAAGATAGAAAAGAGTAATCTCCCAAGGACAGTCTTCTTGTTTGTTTATCATACAAAAATAGATTTCAATTATTCAAGTAAGTAAATATTATAGGGAATACATTAAATCTGCCTGCTACAGCTGATGTGAATGTGAGGGACTCTGTGCAAGCCCATTTAACTTGCTGTCAATTATTGCCTGTATCACCACGAAAGTTCAGCACAGACCTCAGACTGATATGATTAACACGACATTTTCTGAAGAGTGAGTGACATGGTTAGCCCTCAGCTGCTTCTCTCTGTTTCTCCCGCCCAGATGATTTTATAATTTCATTGTGGCCAGCGTGTGGTCCAAGTCCAGCGAGAAGGTTCAATTATGTTTCTGCACCCTGTACTTTAGACTTTCAGCCACCACAGGCAGTTTGAATCTCTGCAAGATCACAGTGGTATAAGTTTTAATGAAACACTGTAGCAACAAAACTATTTACACAAAGGAAAAAGAAGGGTGGCTAGAGAGATGGCACATTTAATAGGTCTTTTCAACTCCAGCAGAAAAAAGCAATATATAGAATGTGGAAGAAAGGACAGGCCCCTTGGGATAAATACAGGAACGTTGTCAGGGAATGCAGGGATGCAACAAGGAAAGCTAARGCACAAYTGRAAYWAAATCTGGSACGKGATGTTAAGAGTAACAAGAAAAACTTCTTCAAATATATCAACAAGAAAAGGAAGGTCAGGGAGAACGTGGGTCCACTAGT
>NW_020455943.1:3314429-3471224 GCF_003342845.1 Nothoprocta perdicaria
CTTAAGGAAGCATTTCTTCACTGTGAGGGTGACAAAGCACTGGAACAGGCTGCCCAGGGAGGCTGTGGAGTCTCCTTCTTCGGAGATCTTTAAAACCCGCTTGGATGCAGCCCTGTGCCACGTGCTCTAGGTGACCCTGCGTGAGCAGGGGGGTTGGACTAGATGACCTCTGAGGTCCCTTCCAACCTTAAGCATTCTATGATTCTATGATTCTATGATTTAGGAGAGGAGGTGATGCATGAACTTAAAAGAACTCAGGTAGGTAGAAAAGAATCTAACAATTCTGAATATTTAGGCAACTACCTTCAAATATTTATTATTTAATATATATATATATTTTAAATGCTAAGACCATAATATAACTGAAGAGCATGGAAAGTTACTTCTTTACAGATCAGTAAAAGGGAACATATGCTTGCATTGACGTATTGCTGGAAACTGGTTGAACCCTTGGTAGCTGCAGCTGCACAAACACTTTGCATTAAGCACAAGGTTGTGGCCAGGATCTCAGCAGTGCCCTTTGCTTCCCTCCCTAACTTCTGGTCCTCTGCTCATTAGGAGTCAGCAATCTCACTTTTGAGGCAGCAGCGGCCACCATTATCAGAGTTTAATGGTTCTTTTCCTTATCCATGCCTCTCAGGTATGCAACCTATTCTATCACAGCCCTATCTACTGCACCAGGTTCATGGAAATGCATGTCAAAGAAGCCACAAGGTTTCCCAGTTGATTTACATGTCAGAATCTGCTGTGACACCTCTTCAGGCACCTATAATAAACCCAAGAGAAGAGGTCGGCCTGGCTTGTCCTGTTTTCTGCTTTCAGGACTTCCTCAGTAATCCTGAAGTTTTGCCTGAAGTAACTAACCCAAATTCCCTTACATTGTCATACTCGCTCTGTAGGGGTCACGGCAGCTATCTGGCAAAAAGAAACAAACCCAAAACATTTCCAACAATAAATTAAATAAAATAAAATGAGTACTAACAATCAAAGCTGCATGGATTCTGTGGGCAAAACCCATAACAATTTATTGGCTGTTTACATTCCTTTATAAACTCACCACTTTCTCTGCAGATGTGTTTTGACAGCAGCATTTTGGGCAGCAGCCAAGCAAGAATAAACAGAAAGCCTTGATGCTGGTAGGGGAAATAGAAGAGAAGGAGGAAGGAAAGAAAACATCCCCCCAACACAGGCACATGTGCATGAACACACACATGCACACACACAAAAGCCAAAGAATATTATAAATAGATCAGGAAATGAGGAGAGTACTTAAAAATAAGTATGTAGTCACTGAGCTCCTGAATGGCTTTTTCAAAATTATCCACTGCAGAAGCAGGACATAAAAGGCAGACCCAGCCAGTAGGATGGGCAGACCTGAGTTCTGCTGCCCAAATTGGCCTAACACAAACCAGCTCCTGGGCAAGCACTGCAGAGCTGCACAAGCACAGTAGTGTTCTCACACCAAGACACAGTCATGGTGAGAGCTTTCGGACTCTAGGCCAACTAGGGGAAGTTGGGAAACTGAGTCTGTCTGTGCCCATGTCTATAGGTCTGGCTAAAAGCAGTTGGTGAAGTTCAGCCTGCAGAGCTTGAACTACGAACTCTTGAAGGCCTCTAGTAACAATGACTAAAGAATTGGCTGAAGAGGGGGGTCTTTCAAATGGTCTCTTTCCACTTTGAGACATTTTCTTAGAAGTTCAAGGTTGTGATGCTGAAGTTATTCCAAAAAAAGATAACTTCGCTTTTGCTTTTCCCTGACACTGTTTGCCACTTCTCCAGTACTTTAACTGCTTCTTGCCCTTCAGGCTTCCTAGTAAGTCCCTGAACAATGATAGCAGCTGACTGCTTCTCTATCCTGTCTCATAGATAACCCATTCCCTATACTAGCCTCTGCAGTCCTCACCTACAACTGTGCTGATTGCCTCCAAAGAAAGTTTCCCAATTCAAATCTTTCCCATTTTCAACTTTCCAAAGAGCTCACTTCAAAAACTTATCTAAGAGTGAAGGCTGGGGAGCGGCTGCCTCAAAGCACAAGGACATAGAGAGTGTAGACTACAAGTATCAGCTATCCTGTGTGTACCAGTCACGTGCAGTGCTTACTCTGCTTGAGAAAGAGAGAAAACTTGCTGGGGAAAAGAGATTTTTAATGGCACAGTGGAGAGTTAAATATCTGCTGCAATTTAAGTAGTCCAAATTCCAGAAGCGCCAAGCATCCAGTGACACAGAATCATAGAATCATTATGACTGGAAAAGTCCTTTGAGATCATCAAGTTCAACCATAAACCCTTCAATCCCATTCCAGTTAAACCATGTCCCTAAGTGCATATCCATTGGGACTAACAGTATTTTTGTTTGATTGTGACTCCACATAAACTACAAATGTTAGTAACAGGGAAAAGACAAAATTAAATTGGATTTGCATGATGATGAAAGTGAAAACTGAATCTGTGTATTTTCTTCAGTCAGTTTACCCAATATTCAGTTCTCAAGCATATCAATAAACATGTTTTAGCCATGCTAAATCATATAATAGAATTCAAATAATCCAGATGTTGAACAAGAACCTGGTTGTATTTTGTTAGTTAACAGCAGAGGGAAGAGGTAATATATGCTATATACATATACAAGATATATTTTCATAACTTGGCCTGCTGTAGGGGAGAATAACAATAAACAATCTATGCCTTTTCTCAATAATTCACTTTCTTTTATTGAGTTACATTTAAGTCTTTTAGAATTTCATCCATGAGGAGTTATAATCCTAATTCCTGGTATCAATTGTTGCAAAATGGTACTGAAAATGGTAAAGTGCTCACACACTATTGTAAAAGAATAGTCAGAAATACCAGTATAAGTACATTTATATAAATTATATAAATTATATAAATTATGAATTATCAAAGTGACTTACAAAACCTACTTACCTGATTATTATAGTCTGATGAAAATATAAACAAAATATATTGCCCCATGATATTATAAGATCAATGGTAGATGTTACTTAGACACTCTGTGAAATTCTTGGTGCCTGGTAGGATGTTCTTTCTGTGTTTAAATGCAAATACAAATTAGTAGATAGGGTGTATGCAATGCACTGAGATGGTGCTGACAAAGGTTTACCATCTCTCTAGTTCAAATGGTAAATTCAGCTCTGGACCCAGCATTCCTGGTGTTTGCTTTCCTTCAAACTTTCTGCTTCAGCAATTCTCTATTCCCTGCACCTGCCTAGTATGTTGCCAGGCTTGTTCAGTTCTCTAGCTGGAAACTAACTGGGAAGGCTCTGAAGAGACACTGCAAAGGCCATGACTGTCCTTCTCTTGACACAGAACTGGACTGTGCATGTCCTTATTCCCATTAGCATCATGAGAGATGAATTTAATCTTGTTGGTTTATCCCTTCTCTAGCAACATGTCGACTCTGACAGCTCTGACCACAAGTATAACACTGAATAAATATCCAGTGTTTCCATCACCCTCATCACTGTACCTCAAGGATAAATACAAGGTGTGAGGGTAGTATTCACAGCATTTAATTTTAAATGCCCAAATGCCTGTGTTTGCCAGCCTTGTCTCCATGCCCTTCCTTGATAGTCAGTGCAGACAGAGCGTCTCCCCTGGAGGGCAAGTCAGAGCATATAAATTGGGATGCTTTCTGAGTCAGCCCACCAGAGGAACTACTCTCTTCCACTGACTGAGAGGAGTCTAGGAGCACTCATCTCCTTAACATAGCTGTCCCAGTTCAGTATCACCTTGACAGTGCCAGTATCTTTCCTCTTCCCTCAATATTTTCTTTTCTTTCTTTTCTGAAGGGAACAAAAAATAATAAAAGGACCGCAGATATTACAGGCAATTGAACTAAACCAGATTGGTGAAGATACACTTTTGCCACAATGGCTTAATGGAGAAACAAACTCTGGCCCTGTGACAACAATGTCTAAATCTGAAAGATGGACTAGGTTGATATATGTATTATGAAAGCAACCTTCTCAACTTCCAATGATTCCTATTGCATGTGTAGACATATAAACAAGTGTTCCATATATAGGAGAAATCTGGTCATTTTCCAGTGCATCCTCAACTCCGTGTAAACCAGGAGGAGAGTGACTAAAGTGAGATCGAAAATGAGATACCAGATAGTTCTTTCATCTAGCTTTAAATATATGAATACATAAATCAATATGCACGTTTATGTGTCTGGCTCCAATTAATAGGCACCCATCCTGTGCCGCAGGCATCTTGATAAGCATCAGAATTAATAATTTAACACATAGAAAAATGATAATCTTGCGGTTAAGTCATTTGAAAGTTGGTTTCAGTTCTTGGCTCTACTAGAGATTTCCTGCGTGACCGTGGGCAAGTCACTTAATCTTCTTGGCTGAGTACCTCAAAGGTACATAGGTGCCTGATTCCACCAGTTAGGCGCCACTGATATCTTCAAAAAAAAACATTGCTCAGCTGTTGCTGAAGTCAGTAGGTGTCTAATTTCTGTCAGTAGGCAGAAACAGAGAGGTTGCTGACGTCATCTCACAATCTCATGAGCTGCTTGTTCAAGTTCTAACTCCTAGGTCCCCACACCAGGTTTTTCAAATTAACTCTTCGTCATAGCTTGGAAAGCTGGATTTTAGATAAGGTGCAGAGGTAGCTAGCTAGGAAAAGCAGTTGTTTTGGGCCAATAAAAGCACTGTCTTTTCCCAATTACTTCGACTTCTGGCAGCTTCTTTCTCAGCTGGGAAGCTTCTTACAATCCATCACCTCTCTGGACCACTAACTCAGTCTTGCACACTCAGTTAAATAGTAGGCAATTATGGCATGACACCACATTTAAAGAGAGAGCTGCAGGAAGTTAAAGGTCCATGCAGAGTATGTTTGACTTTTTTTAGCCTACCTAGAGCAACATATCTACTGAGTTTCATGAGAGGGGGCTTATTAATTGTGTGTGGCTACTGTGCTCCTCCACTCCCAATTTTTCACTATAAAAAGTCAACAAAATTACATCTATTGCCTCCTCTTTGCATTTCTCTTTGTTTTGTTGACTTTCTGAGTTAGATGTTTGTTACTACTGACGCCCTTATAAAAACAACAGTGCAAGTCATTGCCCCGCTGAGGCACCCAGCAAGCTAAAGCTGTGATCTGAAACTCTTCAGAGCACTTAATGGAAAAAAAAAATGTCTTTGTGCCCTTGTGACAAGACATGGTGTCTACTAGCTAAGTGGAAGGAAGAATCATTTATTCTTCACTCCACCCCTGGTTATGTGATGAGAAAAGTGTGCAGAATAACCTTTCACTTACTTTCACTAGGACAGCTGCTCAGAGGCTCCTGTCCATCTGTCCAGGGGGACCAGAGGACCTGACTGCCACTGAACAAATCCCAAGGAACTGGGTAAAGACTGTAGTTTTAGTGAACTACCTCCACATTTTGCTGCCTTCCTGTATTTCTCATCAGGAGGAATGATATTTTTAAACTGTTGAGAGTTTCAGACTTCGAGGGCTGGATTTAAACAAGTCAGTCCAGTTGTTTGAGTCTTTAGCATATGTGCTAAGCATAGCCAGCTGTACCTCATCCAAAAGAGATTTCATGAAACAGAATAAACAGAAAACACAGTAAAAAAAATGAATTTCGTGGTTTAAGAAATTCTTCCAGTTCAGAACTCACTTATTCTGTTAGCTGATTTAAGATATTGCAAAACAACCAAAGTGGTATTGAAGATAAGATGTTTCCAAACATACTTTAATGCTTTCCATAACAATGACTGTAGCTGCTAAATCTCATGAATTACACATGAGAAAAGAGAAGATCTCTGAGCACATCTGAAAGGCAAACTGTGAAGAGCAGAAGTTTCTGAGCAGGTTAAAGTTACTCATTGAGGTCAATGCCCTCTTGGATTTACAGCTTTGCAGATCTGTCTCTAGTACATGTGCGTATGGGGAGCTGAAAGGGCTGAGTGAAGAGCAAACAGGCTCCAGTCCATATTTCTTTTATTGCTGAAGGTAAAAATCTCTCTTTTCTGCTCTTTGTAGTTGGCTAGCATAGCTGCACAGAGAGAAAGTCTGTTTGCTGTTCTTGACCATGAGGAATTGTTCCCAGGTGGCAGATAGGACCTCTTTGAAGAAGACTGTGCTTGTCCCTATCTGCACAAAGAGGTGCCTAGACAACCCCGTCCTCATAGTAATAGCAAATCAACACTTCACTCTTGCCTTGTTTCCTGTTTTGCAGTCAGAGCCTCTTCCCCACATAAAAAATTGTAGCCAAGGAGGCACAGAAGAATTAAAAAGCAGATCTCAACTCTACCTGGGTGGGCAAAGGCTTCCCCCAGCCCTGCCTGGCAGCCTTGGCAAGATATCGACTGGAATCCAACTCTCTTGGGTTATAACTAGATATAATTGACCTGGAATGAAAGCCTGGTGAACTGCATCTGATGCAATTTTAAATAGACTGTATTTCGACCAATGAATTTCCCTAGTAGACATTACTGGAAAGGAAGTTAGTTCAGGATATCTCTACCCTTCCATATTACTGAGGAGTGAAGCATTGCAAGCTAATTGGAAACTTAAGAATTCCTTTGCAACTCTACCCAAAAGAAGACAGAAAACACATAAAGTCATCATAAAATCTAGAAAAAAAATATTTGAAGGGGAGGAAAGGAAATCTTCTATACCTCTGCTGTAGGCATTCTCTAGAAAACATCCTCCCAGCTAGACACTACAGTTTTATCAATTATTATAATCAACACTTTTTACAAATGCCTTCAGATAGGCTCAAGTTTCGTGTTGCCCTTTTGGATAATTTTTCATGGATAATATAAAGAAAAAAATTATTTACTTCCTTTTTCATCCAATCACTACAAAGGTTGTATGTTCTTCTGCCAGTAAATGTAGCATACAGGAATTGACAGAATAGTGGATATATATAGGCTTAGCTAAAAAAATTAATTAACCAGTAGATGTAACAATGAGCTCAGAATGCAGAGCAAAATGGCTTCTCTTCTGGCTCTTCTGGACTGACATGAAAGGCTTTTCTCCTTTATTTACTCATAGAGAGCAACTTTTTTTTTTTATCATTCTTTATCTTTTAAAAAAGAGTGTATAGACATTGCTCTTCATGCTGCAGTTTGTAGTCACATAATTTTGAAATCCTTTGAGAGCTTACTCATTATTATAGTTAATGATTCGCATTTATGAAAAGTTTATTAACATCTGGCAGTCATCAGCTGCTAATGAGGGGTAATTTTAAAACATCCATTCCAGAAAATTAATTTTTGAGGCCTAATGGACAGAAATATTAACATCTCTAATTGAAAGATGTTTTTCAAACAACTTACTTCTGTGTATATTACTTATTTTCATAATTTCAAAATGTGAATTGTCTTTTATTTCTTGTTGAGCATCCACTTTATTTGTGAAAGAAATTAATAGGGGCTTCCTCTTATGAGCCAAAGGAAATAAACACACAAACAGATGGATACATTAGTGGGTACCTTAACAAGTTCGTGTATTAGTCTCCCACATGTCCTTAATCAAATGTACATTGGCATTAACTAAATTTTGTTTGCAGTTTTATCATAGAAGAGTAGGGCTTGCATTTGTTTCTATCTATCTCTTTTACAGAGCTCTCTCAACAAATTAGACAGACGTATTCACATTTGAAGGTCTCTATTATTTGTAGGACAATGCCCTCACCTCGGGACTACAAAGGAGTTCACATTTTAGTTAATAAAAGCTATAAAAGTAGCACAAAATGCTCTGGCACAAAGATTTATATACATTTGCAAGTTTACTACAGGACATTCATAGGAATATCTTTAAATTTTCCAAAGATCAGAAAGATTAATTGCTTCTAAGTATGTGACCAAAATAAATGTTAGGAGTCCACTGGAAATAGCTTCTCACTTTTTTAATCACTCAGCACTGAAACCGCAGTGAAGCAAGACAACCAAGATCACTAAGTAGACAAAAGAGCAATAGACTTAGAGGAAATATGATAAAAATGCCATAATTGTGCAACCTCATCTTGAGTGATAAAGTAGAAACCATCCAGTAAAGGCAGAGAAACAGCATGAAAGACAAAGAAGAAAAGACAGGCTCTGCAACATATTGCACTAAAGAACTCATTGATGCTGCGCTTGAGACTGATGGAAAATCTAGAAAGGAATGAATGACTCAGGGAGTGAAAGCTTAGTGAAAAGAAGTCTGAAAAACTCTGTGCATTAAGGAACGTGTCTCCAAGCTGAAAAAGCATTTCAGCAAGCACATCTTCATAAAGAAGATAACATCATAAAATTGTGTTTGAATAAAGAGCTGAGTAAAGACTTGCTGCAGTGTGCTAGAAGTCAGCATACTACAGCGACTTGATCTCAGGAGGAAGCTGTCTTGCACCGGTGATAATACCCGAGTCCCCTTTTCCATTACAGACGTAGAAACAGGAACAAGACTGTAACTGAAACTATAAATATCATTGTTTGTCTAAACCTATTGATAGCTGCTCCCACAAAATACAGTTTTCAAAAATGCTATCTTAGACTGTGTGGATAGAAACAAGCCAGGTGAGACTCCAAATCTGAAACTTGATACAGTTGATGGAGTCAAGGTTAATGTCTTAGAATGTCTTAGAAATGAAAAGTTTATCAGAGCTCTGTAACTAACTTGGGAGCAGAGTCCCTGCACTTGAGCCTCCTTTTCTGCAGAGTGTTATGTTTCCTTTGATGCTCCATGATGCTTAAGATGCTTTGCTCATCTCATATTGAAATAAAACTCACTGCTCCTGTTACTATCCTCATAAGAGGCTATGAGAGGAATCAGCGACAAGAAGGGGGAGAGAGTCAGAGCACCAGCCACAATCCAATGGTTAGTCAACAGAAATTTCGTATATATCTCCCTTAATTGATATTACTTCTCCCATGGGCCCTACATCATGATTAACCACGCTATTGTTTAACACATGCCAGCTGAAGAGAATGCAGGTCTACCCAGTGTTGTCTAAACTGGAAAAGAACTCAGATCCGGGTCCATAAGCAGTTTCAAAGAGGTGACTTCTCTGATAGCTGTTGCCACTAATCCTAAGAGCTTTTACTCATTTAGGTCTTCTAGTGCTTGTAAGCTGTATGCAATGACTATGAATAATTTATTATTATTTTCAATTAGAATCTTCTGTTCTGTGTCCTATTCTACATCTGCAGCTCACATATAAACCTATGAGGCTTGGGTAGAGCACGATGCTGTGCTCTACCCACTTACTCTAGGCCAAGACTTGCTCTTGGCTGAGCTTTGGCTGTTTTGCAGTCTCCAGCTGTATTATTCCTCACAGGTTTGGATAAGGAGAGGAATGAAAGCTGAAGAAAGTGTTTCTCACTGCTCAGTCGTATAGATTTCTTGTTTTCAGAGAGCAATTCTCAATGTACTGCTCCATGTTGCTGTGATATGTAATGCACAATAATTTCACTTTCTAATATATGCTTTGCTGGATTTTGCAAACACCAATATATATTCTTTGCTGAATTTAAAAGGCTATCTCCAGGAAAACAAATACTGCTTCACCACATTAGTTTCTTTAGCATCTTCCAGTGTTTCCTGGCACTGATAAAGGAGCTATGTCTAGTACAGGCCACGGACCTGGATGGCCTTCCATGGGCCTGGGCCTGTGACAGTGGCTGTGCTGGTGGGGCTGGTTGGTCACCCCTGGCCACTAGACCCTGCCCTTGCCCTTGCTCCCCTTGGCACGGGGCCCTGGGGAGCCAAGGCAGCTGCAGGCACCATCATGGGACCATGACCAAGTGTCCCATGTGTGGCAGGCCTTGGCCATGGCAATGCTGGAGCCAGCATGGCAACTGGGCTAAGATGGGGGTGCAAAGCAGGGGACTCCAGGGACAGGACAGGGACAGGCACTCTTATTCAAAAGTGTGGAAATCAGGAACCTTACCCTCACCTACCTGAAATAACTATGAGAAGGGAAATTCAAACTTCACCTTCAAACAGTGGTGATATACTGGTGATCTTGTATATGCAAGGTTGTGTATGTAGTTTCACGAGGGGGTTTTCTCATGAGATTTTGCAATCTATATTTACTTGCATTTTTTAGATGTCATAAGTAGAACTCCTTTCTAAGTTTGATTTTGTAAATTAATTCTTGGTAAACATTGCAGCTCCCAGCATAATATCAATATTATTGTAGTTTCTATGCAATTATTCTCACAGTAGGTTCTAGTTCATTAATTCCTTAGAAGCTAATGTTAATAATGACACTTTGATTTTAATGATACCATTATAAATAATCTTTTTTACTTCTCTGCTTGTTTTTTCTCCAGTGACATAATTTGCAATATGAGCTCAATCGCTTGGGTTGCCCTGAGTTTCATTGTGCTGGGACGGTACAAATTCAATTTTTTTTGACCAGACATCCCAGAGGATTTTACTCGTGGTTTAATACAGTTCAACTATTTCACTGGTGTTTGGTTTATGTTTTTCAGCAGTTCAGGATCTTATTGCAGAAAACTCCATGTTGGCCTCCTTTCTGAGGCAGGTTGGTTTCTCAGCCTCCCTCTAAACTTACTGGAGATACAGAGGTTTTTCTCAGCAATGATTAGGAGCAAGGATCTACCCTAGGTGCTCAGATTCACCTTTTCTTTAAAGGAGCACAGCAATTGCACCAATTAACACTTTGCCCAGTGGTGACTGCAATCAGAGGAAACGTTTCCATTTTCACATAGGTTAGTTTCTGAATTTCTCCAACAGGGAAAGTCTTTCCTACAAGTTTATAGGTGACCATCATCTCCAACGGAACTGTCTCATTTTTAAAAGGAAATGTTCACTCTGTGGAGTCATCTCCTAAAATACCCAGTATTCTGCATGTTGTATTGTGTTGTATTAAGGTTGGAAATGGAAATCCTTTTCTGAAGGACAGATTCCGTGTTAGAATAACTCTGTCCCCAACAGAGCTAGGGAGATAAGACCTGGTCAGCAGTGGTCCAGACAGATCTTATCTATAACTTCAGACAGGACCACAGCTCTGCTCTTGGTGGAAATCAACAGCTGGGGATGCTCAGGCTGTCTTAGTGCTGAACTGCTCTTTAAAGGGTACTTGGACATCTTCCTATTCATGATATTG
Organism: Nothoprocta perdicaria; assembly: GCF_003342845.1. Classification (NCBI taxonomy): domain Eukaryota; kingdom Metazoa; phylum Chordata; class Aves; order Tinamiformes; family Tinamidae; genus Nothoprocta; species Nothoprocta perdicaria. The sequence goes on from NW_020455943.1 coordinate 3,325,527, forward strand.
GTAATGGAAGTATCTTGGTTGGGGTAAAGATACTTGGAATACTTGGGGTAAAGATTTACATGGGGAGTAAATCTTTTGTCAGTGAAAATAACCTGCCATCCAAAATGATGTTTTTTCCTTAAACCATGGTGGCCTTGCTATGCCATTATGTCAGAATAAATGTAGGCACCCTACATTCTATCAGTTACATTATGAAATTAGATTTTTTGTTGGTGGTAGTCACTATGTAAGGCAAAACACTTAAATTCTCTCTGCTTTCACAGCACATGGTTTCAACTCTCTTAAGATATCCATAATTCTAGTGCCAAATCTTTGTAAGGCATTGGATTATATATTCTTGATCTTCCAAATCTGATTCAGAGCTTTCAAAAGAACTCCTTTCAGTGCTTGTCAGAAGTAAAGGCAACACTGTTTTCACCTCTCTCTCGTATCAGAGTTTTCTGGGAAGCTGAGTGTTTGCAAACTCTCACTTGCGCAGCTAGTGCTTCTCTGTCCTTGTTTTGCTTCAGAGGCTGCCACAGATGGAATTCTGGCAATTTCTTTAGCACTATTGTTCCAGTTCCTAGTTCTCTTTTTTCTTTTTTTTTTTCTTCTTCTTCTTTTTTTTTTTTTTTTTCTTCAAGGAGAAACAAGAAAAGGCTCAGTATTTTTGATCTTGGAAATATCCTTAGTTTTTGTTAGCCTGAGGGCTAGGAACAGGAGAGAACACTGGCCAAAAGCCATCAGGTTATCACATCCTAGCAAGGATATTCTGGAACAAGTCAGGTGGAAAAATAAACCATGCTAACCAAGTTCATGCCCTGTGTGACCCCCCTGCTCCTGACAGAATGAAGACTTATTTAAAAAAAAAAAAGATCAAGTCAGAGATTATGCTGCTTCTATAGAAGTCTTATTTTTCTGCATCTAGGAATGAATGAATCTCAAAGGAGATAGTTATTGTACCATATACAAACACATAGCTATTTAAAGTGAAAATTTATGCTATTTTCTAGGTCATTTGTATTAGCATATGTTTGTCTTGCGAGTTTGAATTATTGATTCCACCCTTGTTTAGACAGTAATATTTTCACCTCTTCTTTCCTATACTACTGTCTGAATCTTCAGATCTGCAATGTCAGAGATAAAACAGTGCCCTAAGTTTATGATAATAAACTACACTGAGCAGGACACACTGGAATAATCTACATGCCTTCTCTTGCATATGGGAGTATAGATTTTAAACTACCTGTATGAAAACTGCCACAAAGACTGCAAAACTCATCTCCGAGTATTTTGCCTATTAAAAAAAATTTTTTTGCCTAGGGTTTGGGTTTCAGGGGGGATCAGATTCTGTTATGACCCCAGCACACATTTTTATGTACTTGCACAAAGTCCACACACACATGCACAACCACACACCCTATAAATCCTTTTATATTCTCCCTCTACTTTCTGTTAACTGGAGACTAAAACAGGGACTAGTGTTGACTAAAGTGACTTGGCAGTTGATATCAAGGGAGACATCAGCTTTGTTTCAGCACAGCTAGTAATAATTACATCATTAGTAGTAATGTAATTAGTAATTACATTAGTAATATCATGCCATCATTTTAGTTGCAAGTTTGAATGGCCTTCATGAAAAATCTTTGCAGTAAGGGCTTTTCAAGGTCTAGAGACTTTTAGAAAGTCTCTAGGAGCATTTGTTAGCCTGTTGAAAGGTTTGGGAGGGAGCATAAGGCTCACAGTAACTTATTATCAGCCCCCAGTCACTAACCAGCCATTCCAGCTTTATTTTCATTGACAGGTTACATCTGCTTCATCAGCTAAAGTGCCAGCTCATAACAGCAAATGATCTTTCCTCCCAGTGAAATGTAGAGTATTTACTATAGGAAACAAACTGACAAGTCCAAGACCTGCAGCAATACTGCAATGTTCTGACAGGGAAGGTAGAGATGTCATTTTTTTTTCATGGCAAATTGGCTGCTTTCTGACAGTTCTTTGAGCTAGAGGTCAATCCATGGAGAAACTGTCACACATTAGTGAATGCTGCCAGAACACAGTGGTGTAAAAATCTGTAATTAACTGCTTTTGGGTGCAGTCATACAGGAGATCTGGCTGAAGCACATACCTCAGCATTTATAGCTTAAAACTTCCTGCACTGATCAAAACACAAAACTATATATGCTTTCATGAATAGTATTGCTGAAATGTAGACACACAGACAAATGTTGTCACAAGACAAATGACAGCAGTTTAATTACTAAGTGCAAGAGCTGGATCAGCAAAAATCTTGTCACGTAGCTTTGCCAAACAGCCCTGTGTACATCCCCTGTACCTCTTTAAAATTATACCTTGCTATGTATATTCACAGCCCACATGTTAGGATGGTGACAGGGATGCAAAAGGAATTCAGGTGGGTCTTTGCACTGCTGTTAAGTGTGGATTTTGCTCTTCCTATAACGGGCCCATGCTGAAGGCGGCTCTGTAAAAGCACTGGCTGGAATGAGGGCACACATTCAGCAAATCTTTCACTTAGAGGGAGTTCAGAGTCAGGGTACCTGGCAGTATAACAGACCTATTTGCCATTTGCCTTATGGGTCATTCATGTGTTTCCTTGGCTGCATCACGGAAGATAAGCTCAGGCACTTTAGAAAGAATATTAGTGGCTTTAGTAAAATTGCAAATACAAGTAAACAGAGTAAGGAATTAGTAGAAACTGAGCTTCTGCAGAACCTAAACTAACTCTTTTTGCTGATGATCTCAAGTGAAAACCTAAACAGTATCTACAGCTGGTAACATCAGGCAGTATACAGCATATATACATGCATACATACAGCATATACAGCTGTTTCTTACCTTCAGTCTGCTGGCTGAGTCTGCCTTCTCACCCTTCAGAATCGGGTACATAATGGCTACATCTTGGTTGGTAAATTCAAGGGAGCTGGGGCACGGGGCTGTGCTCTGGGGCACAATGTCTCTGCTGTTAAGCTGTTAGAAGTGCCTTGAGCCTGCCCGTGGCTGTCTGACAAATAGGCCTGGGAAAAGAGCAGAATGTCCCTAACAGGCAGTTGTGCAGAACAACACTGGTATGGACGGTAACAGAATTTAACAGTATGGAAATACTCTTTGGCCTCAGTGACAGGGAGCAGTCCTGGCATTTCATTTCCCAGCACAAACCAGCCATTGTGTCCTGTGAGCCCTGCCATGCTGCAGGCACAACAGAGATCCAGTGCTCATGGGAGCTGCTGGAGCAAGATAAATCCCTTGAACTGAATGCCCCTGGGCACTCTGTGCTTTTATATCTTTTTATTTTCTTCGTGAAAACTAAAGAATAAGCTTCACAACTAATCCAGTTGCTGGCACTGGGGTCTGAGCAATGGAAACTTTGCATTCCCAGAGCCTGCTTGCTTTAGGGATCATCACAAAGACAGGGGTTCGCTAAGCCTGGCTTCCAAGCACTGAAATCTTCTGTATTCACACAACAAAGGTCTAAATGCAGAATAAATATCAACCTCTCTTCTGCAGCTAGAGTGTGAAAAGAATTCACAGGATCTTATACTGACTGTGTAATTTCTTAGAGCAGGGCACTATCTTTGTGGCTAGCCAGTGCTCTGTGCTGCTTCACATCCTAGGGGCCAAGCTGACTAGATGCTTCTTGATGGTTTAAACACTAGCTTAAATGGTTTAAATGCTGGTTTAAATCCTGGTAGGCAGTTAAGGACCATTTGCTTAAAATATCCACTCCTTTATAGCCCTGGTGAGTGCTGCACATGCCTACCTAGAGCTGTGTGATGGGGCCTGCAAATCTGCATGCTCCACGATGAGGTGAAGGGGTCTGACTGATGGAGAAGCTGAGAGGGGCTCACCCAGAACACATGACGTGTTGGACCCAAAGGGAGGCTCTGAATTTCCCAGGACCTGAGGTAAATGAGCAATCAGGGCAGGACTGTCTCCAGATCCCTTCAGTGCCATAGAAACTGAGCAGATGGAGGTGGCACTGATAAGCAGCCGCACCTTAGCAGCCATCCAGAGGAGACAGTGCCCAGTACGTTTCTTTCCAGTGTCTGCCTGGATTTGCCTTTTCACCAGTGATTGATACTGCGAGCTGTCATAACACAGCTGGGGTGGGCTTTATCTTCCCTGCCTTTAGACAGCTGCAAATTAGAGTTTGGTCTCCTTTCTAGGCAGCGGAGAGGCACATTTAGGGAGTGATTTATCTGTCCTATTTACTTGTCTAATTAACTCTGCTATAAATGTACCAATTTCATGTGCATAAGAGGGAGAGTTCTCTCTGAAAGCCACGGCCAGTAGTGGATGTGGGGTACGATGGGGAAGATGGAGGGAAAAAAACAAGCAGGTCTTTAATTTTCTCCCTTTCAGACTTACCCATTAGCAATGTGCAGAGCAGGGCACCCTGCAGAGTGTATGGCCATTGCTCCCATTGCTCCTGGAATACATCTCCTGATGGGAACCAGCCTCATCCCGTCACCTCTGACGCCGCTCTGTTAAAGGCCTCCTCCTAGTGGGGGCAGAGCACATTTAACAAGCATTTTTTTTTTTTTTTTTTTGCCAGGGTAACTATTTTAACTTCCCACGTAGCATAAGCTTAACCCACGTCAGCGTAGCTACGTTTATGCAGGACCAAAGCTGACCCAGCACTTTGCGATGGGCGTCCTGTGATATTCTTTGCTCCTAGATGACGTCGGGCCCTGGCAGAAATCCCCAGCGCTGACCAAGCCAAATATTAAAACACAAAAGGGCCATATTGCTACACTGCAATCTGCTGTGACTAGAGGGTAGCAGGTAGATCCACAGCCTTGGAAACAGATCAGTCTATGAATCAGCAGGAGCTGTTCCTTTGCTGCTACTTGCTTTGAGAGAAAAGGAAATTATTTCCTACCTTTCCGTGAAGCAGCTGGTTAGAGGCTGCGGCCACATACTGAAGGCTGAAGGCATCAGGTATTAAAGTAACTATTAGTCTATTTAAATACGGACCATCAAAATCCAGCCCTAAGTACTCACAGGAGATTGCTTGCTGAAGTCATCTGCTAAATCAGCAGGTTAAAGTAATTTCCAGCGAGTATCATCCATGCTAATCATGAGAGTAGATCAGAGCCATGGCCTCCCAAGGTGAAGAAAACACGTTTTACATGTCTTTTCAAGGTGTCCTTCAGGACAGCCTTGGGGTAGTCGGCATTCAGACAGAAGCAAAACAAGTTAGCATCTCAAGAAAACACAGTGCTATGTCTGAGATGATAGAAATATTGTTTCTGATTTCTCATTCATTTGGGTTTTTGTCCCTTTTGTTCCTTCTTCTGTTTTTTGAAAATGAAAAAGAGTATTAAAATGATAAAGCAAAAAGAATTAGCAATAGGAAATGAAAGAAAGATGAAGTTTTCCTGGAAAAGGCAGAACAGGGTGACCTTTCTCTGAAAGATCTCACGAATCTATGAGGAAAGTTGGTAGTTCCACTGTATTGCTGATGTCCTGACCTGGTGCAAAAACCCCCTGAGAAGATGTATCTGAAGATGGAGAATACATAAGCACTAGAAACTACAGAAATGTATGCTGCTGTTATATGCATTTCCTTAAAACATACAGTACTGTCATGTGAATGTAATGTGAAAGAGACATTTCAATGATGAGTTTAAATAAACAAAATCTCCAACAACAGCACTTGGAGCTATTTCAAGATCGGTATTGCTTTTGAGTATTGCCTGATGCTTGTTATTTTACTGATAATTCCAATATGAAATGCAACTTAATTCTGATGAGGCAGATCAAACCGGAAGATCTAGTCTTTATCCAAATACCTAATATTTAAAGGATTTTTTAAAGAATCTTCTTCTGTTGCTAGAGGCTCTGAAGCTTGAAAACAAAGAATTTGCAGAAAGAAAAAAGAAGTTCCACACAGCAGAAATAACAAAACTTTTTTCTCGTATAGATTTATTCTCTATGCCCTGTTCTTTCCCGTTCTATCACTGCAATAAGCTCAGATTCCCTCTACTACTTCTCTATCTTGCAGTGCTTTGTCCTCAGACCTCCTTTCCTTGCATATTCACATCCCATCATCTCCAACCCCTGGGTAAGCCAGGAGCAAGGTGAACAGGACCCAGCTTTGAGGTGCTCATTGACCAGCTGTCTGGCAGGCCAAGCAGGATGGGTGACACCAGGGACCTTGCTGCAGCCGCCAGCCGGGCATCTCCCTAATTTGATTCTGTCTTTTGCTCAGACTATGATTAATTTTTTAATTTGATAGCTGTCAAATTTGTCTGCAATTGCCCAACAGGCTCAAAGTTATTAGCAGGGAACTGGCAGTTGAACAAAGACTCAAAATCCCATTTCAGAGACCAAAATAGAAATACAGAGTGTGCCTTCACCTTGCCTGAGCCCTACCTGGGTTGACTAGACAGTCTATTAGGAGCAGGGCATGAAAAACACATTCTCTCATCAACTCTTCTCTCATTTCTCTCAATTCTCTCATCAACTCTTTTCTCACTCCACGTCTGAAGATAAATGAAACAAAGTTCAGTAGTGTCATTAGCAGTTTCATTATCAGATAAATTCTTTTTTCATGTCACATTTTATGTAATTTAGGATCTGAACTTGATCCCTCAAAAGGCAGGCAGTATCTCAAACAGTTATACCTGATGTGTGAAATCAATGTGATCATACAAGGTATTAAGGAGTACAAAGTTTTCCTATTTCAATCCCTTTTTTTTTTTTTTTTTTTTTTTTTTGGTAACCAAATCTACTAGAATTTTATGGAAAAAAAAATATGCTCAGTTAGCTCTTTCTTTCAAAAATGCGGAAAAATTCTCTGGAGATTCTCCGTCACTGAAGTTATGAAAATCTTCTTTCTTTCTTTATATATGACCTGTAATTAAAGTAAAGCAGCTGCCCTTATTTCACTCATGCTCTTTAGCTTCTGCAAAATTCCCAAGAAGACAGGGATGGATACATGTGACCTCTTTCCATCTGCTCTCTTACATATAACCACATCATTATTATAAAATTAGAAAGCTCCAATTCAAAAGACAATTATTGTATCTTGATTAACATTAATACATTTATTTAATTGTAGTTTACTTTTCATCCATAAAAAGGACAAAGTACGGTCCTGCTCTACTCATTTGAAAAAAATGATAAAAAGTAACTAAAAAACGATTCAAATTTCATCAGTATCAAATAATAGTAATATCAAGTTTCCTGAAATATAAAGAAACAACAAATACGTCTATCTATATAAACTTTAATTAAGAACCTTGCATTTTAAAGCAGATGATACAATAGTTAGTTTTTCTGGACAATAGTTTGAAACTGAAGGTCCCAGTCAAATCTATACAATTAGGTGAAACAATGAAAGATCTGGAACTATCTGATCATTATGTGAGAACTACCTCATCTGTGGTGTTGATTTAGAAAAAAAAAAAAAAAAGAAAGAAAGAAAAAATAAGTGGTTTTCCCTCCCAGGTAATTTTCATGCAAAAACTAACCAGTTTTGCTTCTTATACCATGTATTAGAAAAGTAAAAGGCAATCATGCATTTGGCAATAGATTTAGTTGTGGTTGTATATTATATAAAAATGAGTCATACTGCAAAATAACCAAACTGAATAAAATACAACAAAACATATTTTTTGTACAGAAGGCTTACAGCGTATTAGTTTCTTGTATATGAAGACAACAACACATTTTTCTTTCAAATAATTACACAATTTATGAAACTCAGTATTGTTTGACACTTTAACATTCCTTTATAGGGAAGTTATCACTTTCACCTATTTAAAAAAGTTTCATCTTGTAACAAATAGTTAAAATTAAACTGAAACAGCATTATTGATATTTCTTAATGAAGACTCTACACTTTTACATGTAAATATATAGTACAAAATTATACAAATTAAAGAAGGAGGTGTAAATTATTAATAGGCCTATTCTTGCTTCATGTAAATATTATTATTACGGACCTCTACAGTATCAGTTCTAAAAAGATAAAATCTATTTCTAAGTAGCTAGCAAGGTTGTGCTAATAAAATATGATTCAACGCTTATAATTCTTGAAGCATCAGACATTGCACTATTACTTGAGCCAGCTGATTCAATATCACTGTGTTTCTTCAACATTCACACTCAAACTAAAGTCCCAGCACACCATGGAAAATGAAAAAAAATGTGCATTTCTTTAACAATTTAAAAAACAAAACAGAAAACACTGAAACACTGTAGACACAGTCAGAACAAAAACATTCTCTACCTCTAATAGCATTCCCAGTTTGCAAAGGCCATAGTTAACATTTAGATTCCACTAACAATTGAGATCGGACGTTCAGGTATTAACATATAGTTGGATCATTCAGAATTCTATCAAATAGGGAAACAGTCTCAGAACTTTAAAACTCTTATTTACAACACTATGAACATTAGAATAATATCAGGTTCTTGAAAAAGCATATAATTTTCCCAAATGTAGGCCTTCAATATAGGAAGGTAACACCTGGTATCTGCAGCATAAAAATGTAAATATCATAATAATATTTTTACTGTGCTACTCTGTTTTTCCCATTTACTCTATATCTTTTTTTTTTTATACTTTAAATCTTTCATTTTAAAAAATAACATAAGTTTCCTATCACTTCATGGTCCATTTGGCTGATCCTATTCTGTACTCTATTTTCAAGCTACTAAGTGCTCTTTTTAATATCTTAATAATAATCAAAAAGAAATATATGGTGTTGCTTCTCTGAAAGCGGACTTTTCACTCCTGCAATCAAAACCAGAGACTGTAGCAGCAAATCCTGATCAGAGTAAATTAACTGCAGTGGAGGAGCATGCTCAGTCATTAGCATTATCTCTATAAAAAATAAAACAGTAATTGATATAAAAATCAGCATTTTTTAACAGAATTATTTTAAAAAAAGAATATGGTAAATCTAGTGTCACTGAAATTCTTGGCTAATTCTTTTAAGTTTGGCATGCTATGAATATCTTCAGGTGTTGTGAACATATTTAAAATTAAAAAAAAATCCTGTGTCACTGAATTTTGTTTCAAATCTTTGAAATTATATTCAATAGCCTCGAGAAATACAGCTCTAAAAATAAATAAATGTTTTTGCTTTGACTGTATCTCTAAAAACTTGTAATCCCAATAAATGGTGATGGGGCCATTCAAAAATATGCAGTACACAAAACATATAAGATAGTACAGACAGACGTAGTACTCTTACATTTATCACATACAATCAACATTTCAATCTCTATTATATTTCACAATTTGTTATTCAAGTTAAAGCACCTACATATGGTGATTTTACTTTCACTGTACAGCCTAGGTTATTGGGTTTTAACACTGTAACTTGCCCCATTGGACCGAATCATGCAACTGTCACAGATCAGTGTAAGTGTTTTATAAGGCATATTGGAACAAGTTAAAAATCATTTCTTATCCTTTCAAAAGTTGATTTACTTCATGGAGGAGTTCCTGGATGCCTCAGTCCTCTTAAAGTCCATAGGAAATCAGTAGGGTAATTTATTTTAAAGTGTAATTTATTTGGCTAAGGATGGTGCCACGGGAATCAGAAAGGGCTGCAGTCCTCGTGTTCCAAGGGAATCCTCTGCCTTGGGTGGAGGGCGGGATAAATCGGGCTACATTCAGTACTCCAGGTAGGCGAGGACACCCAGGGCCATCAGCAACAGGCCGAGCAGCGTCGGTGGGACTGCAGCGGTGGCACCTGCACATCGAACAGACAACACAGGGTTGGTTTCACTTCAGCATCACCCACTGCAAACAGCCATGGGGGCAGGCAAGAGCTCCGGGCGAGGAGGCCTGAAAGCCAGCTGGCACGTATCAACACAGCGTCTACCTGGATGGCTAATCTGGAATGGAGGGAGAGGCTTGCTACAGCTCCGTGGAGGGCTCGCTCTTTTGTTCTGGGAGAGCTGTTTATGCAGGGTGTTTATACAGACAGCAAGGCCATTCAGAACACATCAGCATATTTTGATTTGATGGTCCAGCAAGCCAGGAGGTTATACCAGGAGGTAAAAGGTCAAAATAAATATTTAAGCATGTGAAAACAAAATTAATGGAGTCTTTGAAATGTGACGAAGCAAAGAGACACCTTTGGAAATGTTAATGTTATTATGATCAGCAATAACCTGAGAGATGTCAAAGAGCCTGGTCCATTTGTTTACCTGCTGGCTTACAAAGTCCAGATGGCTCATTTCTAAGAGCTTGGCATTTGCACACTCACAAGAGTCTTTCTTAGGCAAATATTTTAAGACAAAAACTATGAATTGACAGCCTACAAGCTTTACGTGACTTGGTCTGACAAACAGGCATAAGAATTGCTGTAGTGTTAAAATGGCTTGTGTTTTCATGGTCCATCTCCCTCTAAAAAAGTTTCTATATTGCAAAATAATCCAACCAAACTGAGACCAGGTGGCAATTTAGCTGTCCACCTTGGACATTATCCAAAGACTCTCAAAGGTGCTGGAGAACAGGCTATGCTTTCATTCTGGAGAGGTTCTGTGGTAGTGGCAGCATGTAGGTGGGCACTGTGAGCCACAACTTGCTGCTGCTTCTGAACAGAGTTTAAGGATAGAATTGTTTGCAATCGGCTGCAATGCACACTCCAGCAGCTAGCCCTCTTCTACTTACTCGCAAGGCCACACTGTGTTAAATTTCAAGCAATCTTTCATAGAATTTAAAGCCCCAAAAGACTGTTCACATTTTCTCCTCAGACAAGTAAATTACACCATGTGGTCCAGCATTGCACATGTTTCTAGAAGGAGAAGTCTGTATATTTTATGTGTGTACCTGATCAATTTTTGCATCTTTCAGGATAAAGACCTTTATTTTTCACTTCATGTCTATCTTGAGCTTGCTATTAAATAAAGTGCTGTATAAATAATGTTAGCAAAGCAAGATCTTGAGTGTGGGAAGTGTGAAAAAGATGCTACTTTGAAATGCAAATATGGCCAAATAAATCTCTGAAAGGTACCTTCAATTATTATTTCTAACAGTAATTATTATCCACAGTAATAAGGAGAAAGTGAGGAAACTGGATGGATGTGGTAACAAAATATTCTTTTTTTTTTCTTGAAGTATGCGATCAGATCTACGTCACCTGTGGCTCCTATGTAGTTAATTGCAAGGTTTGTTTTCTGAAAGGTTTTCACAATATGTCTCAATGCTCTTTGTCTTCCTTCTGATCACCATCTCTCCTCTGATGTACTAACCATGCACTGTTTGCAATTCCATGTTGAAACCCCTGTCCCACAAACAAATCCTACCCAAGAAATGATCACATACAGAATCTTAATCTTTGCACTAGGTGGAGCTTTTTCATAATGATATGTATTCACAAGTTGTGAATACATATCTTCAATATGTAATTTTCATAATGATATGTATTCACAACTTGTTGCAGCAATGCCTTTGAATTTTATATATAGGCAGCTATGTGTAAATTCCTTGCATACACTGGAAGCTTTTGAGTTTATTATTTACCCATGAAATATTCAGAGGATTATACCTCCATGAAAGGAATTATCTCTGTAGGCTAAAGCGAGAAGCAAGGCCAAAGTGCACCAGTAGTTATCTTTCTGTGATTTGCATAAGGGATTAGAATGAGACGTAAGATTCAGTTTCCAGTGGGGAAAAGGTGACTCAGACATGGACTAACAGAATGAAAATTAGAAGAGATGATATAAAGGTAAAAAGAGTCCACTGGAGTGGAGGAGGAGTGATCAGTCATAACTACTGTCCTACCCACTGCCAAGAGACAATCATCCATTTTTTTCTACCAAGAAATTCATGGCTTAAGCCATAAAATCCAAATGTATGACTTGAGCCATAAAATATCATAGCTTGCTACAGTGCAAGCAAATGTCTTATCTGGGTGCCTATAGCTGTGCAGTCTGGAATCTGCTGTGCACAAAGGAAAAAAAATGCATTTATTTTAAGAATCCTCCCACCTGAAGGATGCACTTCTGTTGGCCTCTTCAGAGAAAATCTGGGCCTCTTTGCAGAGTCTTTTTAACTGAGTCTTTTAACCCCTCACCTGCTCCCACAACCTTCTCTCCTCATTCAGCTTTAAATGTTCCTACCATTCCACCCTGTGCCACATGCTCTGGGTGTGCCTGCTTGAGCGGGAAGGTTGGACTAGATGACCTCTAGAGGTCCCTTCCAACCTTGCATATTCCGTGATTCTGTGATTTCAAACAGGGACTACGACTAGGACATGTCAAATTAGTCTGCTGCAGCTTCTTTCCTCACAACTGACTTGTGACAGAGCTTCCCAAGTCAGATCTAATTCCTGAATGAAGTAAGAAGAATCAGGTTCCACTCGATATACCTAGTACCTGTAAATCACTGGAGAGAGGTTGGTCCAAAGATACCTTTTAGCCAAACCCTCTCTAACGAATAGTGTGTGTCCTCCCCAGGAACGGAGCGATGCTTTTGAGATGACCAAACATCACATAGCAGAATGTGCCTGCAGTTGTTCATGTTATATATGTACAAACCATTTAACAAAAAGATGTTTGCTGCTCACTTCTGAAGGGACAGAGGAAAGGGCAGAGGGAAGTGAAGGAAGAAATGAAAAACTCAAGAGTACCTCCTCCTTCTTTATAGAACTTTGCTTGTTCGCCCCCAAAGCACATGGATTGTGCAAAGGCAGAATACTGCACCAAGAAAACACAAAAGCAAACAACACAGACACAAGATGCAGAAAGAAAAATAAATAAATGAATGAATGAATAAAAAGTCCTGATGTGTCTATTGTCTCTAGTGCTATTTGAGAGAGAGATCCAAAAGACAATGTGTCCTGACCCATCACTGAAGCTCTATGTGGAATCTATCAATCAGCAACATATTCCAAAGACAGTGTCCAAAATGTGGCCAACTGTTTCCCCTCTTGTTTCTAACACTGAATGTGGAAATAATTATATTTACATGATGTAGGTTTCTCCACTGTCCATGCAGGTAGAAAGTTCACAGCACCCACCATGAAGCCAGAACTGCAGAGCTTTTCCCACAGAGCTTATTTTCTGCTTCAAACATTGTAGAAGAAATCATAAAGAGAGGAAATTTATGCTTAAAATGACTGCATGTTGATAGATGCTCCCAAATATAGAAACTGCACATTTCAGCAAGCATAAAAGTGCTAGGATATATTTAAATGTTCTTTTTAGTGATTTATGAGACACATCATGTTTTTTTTTTTTTTGCAGTCTTTATCCCCAAATACAAAATCAGTGCTTCTTAAAAATTGAACAACAGTCACGGAAAACATATTCCACATTCTAGACATACAAAATGTATTCTGCCTTTGTCAGACAGGATAATGTGGCTGGAAAAACAAAATTAAATTCATATTTTGAATACTTCTAATGTAGCTAAAGAAAAAAAAGTTTGCTGAATGAACTTGAATAATGAGCAAGAATGAGGACATTTCTATTTGCATGTAACTATTTTACAAAGAGAAAGGAATAATAAATGTTCCCCTGTGAAGTGCTCTTCTGGCTCCAGATTTAATAGTTAGCAATTCACCTGGTTCCATACAAGGTTCAGTCGCTGTTGCAGAGATTCTTGTAACAGGTCTCTCTAAGGAAGCCAATCCAACTTTAACAGATCATTAGCTGAACATTAGGAGGGCAAATATAGATTAAACAGTTTTTTTTTTTTTTCATCCTTTTGTTTTTGTTAGATTACTGACCCACATGTCAGGAACCATACTTTACTTCACCTGAAATATGCATCCTCAGAGCATGAGAGTCAGTACTCTGCAAATTTAATGTAAGGTTTGCCCCAGTACTGACTGCAGGATTTGAGACTGTACAACTGAATAATGCAATTGCAATCTGTCAGTTTTAATAATCTTTAAAAGTCAGAAAAGTTCCAGATGAAGAATTAATTAATGTGAACAAATAAAATTGGGGATGCAAACTAAAACAGAAGAATTGTAGCATTCCTTCCAAGTCTGGCCAGGTATGTATGGTCTGGATATATTCAGCATAAAAAGCCTTGTTCTTTCCTAGTATAATAATGTGTGATCTGTCGCTCACCCAGCATCTCAAGTGTCGAGATAACATTCGATTGCAAACTACAGTCACCAAAATAGAGGCCAAAACCAAATCAGGACTCTGGTCACGGAACCTAATTAGCATTCGAGCATGTAAGTTTGGATTTGAGAATTAGATTCCTCACTTACTTCAAATAAACATTGAAATGCACAACTTAATTTGCTCTTCCAACAGCCCCAAGCAAAAGTATTTGTAAAATTTTAGTTATGTTCTCTTTATATTCCCATAAATGCCTTACTACTGTTTGCGTTAGAGTTCCTGTAGTCAGCATTTTAAACCTAGCATTACACCACCTAAAGTAGAATACATCCAGAATACAGTTTAAAACACAACATACAGTAAGTGGTGCATATGGTTAACCTATTTTTTTCTTTCCCACCTTCTGTTTTATACAACCTTTAGCGATAACTTGTTCACAAATGGTTTATCGGAGTAAAGGGAACAGCCACTGGACAGATTTTAGTTCAACAAGATCATTACATATCACAGAAATTCCCTGTTTTCTGTTCCACGTTTTTCTATTTTTATGTTAAAATTGATGTCCATCTCAAACACATGAATAAATCTTTTACGCACTACAGGGAGATCTCAGCTCTTGCGAACAAATTCAACAGTATTCAACACTTTTCCAAATATATATAAAATAAATGAATGTAAAGCCCAAATGAAATGAGCATTGAAGCAGGCTTTTACATATTTTCCAAGATGTTGTAATGATTTATTATTTTAAAATGTCACTATTTTCTTTAAATGCTACTTATGTTTAAACACGACATTTTCCCTCTTCCCACATTAGCATTCCTTTTAAACAATAGTTTACGAAATCTAGAAGAATCTACCCCAGACTGTAACAGAATCTGTGAACCAGGAAATTAGTTATCGGTCAGTCATTTATGAAACTGTCATATGTAACACCTTTTTTTTTTCTTTCTTTTTTTCCCTCAGTGGGAAAGCATTTGTCCTGCCAACATGCACATGCACTAACATTTAGCCATATTTCAGCTAATCATAAATGGATTCTGTAGGGACAAAACTCTTTTGCTGTTGTTGTTGTCAGCAAGGGTTGTTCAAGAATTAATATGTATTAAATGGTATCAATTTTCTTAGCTTCCAGGAGCTGAAAATCAAGGGGAGTGTCTACGTGACTGTGCAGTTCCTGTTTGAGAAGCACGGCATTTTTAAAGTGAGCACCTCGGCTGTTCCCTTCCCTGTGATTTGCAGAGCTGTCTCAGATACATTGCTCAGGACCAGCCTAGTCCATAGCAGATCCTGACCTGCACATGTAGAGCCTCCATTTTTGGAGAACTTCAAAAGCCAGCTGGACACAGTCCTAGGCAATGTCCTCCAGGTGGCTCATCTTGAGCATGGGTTCGGACTGGATGATCTCCAGAGGTCCCTGCCAAGCTCAGCTCTCATGTGGTTCTGTGATACCGGGAGCCTGAGCACCGGCTTTCTCTCTACAAACACACTCCTGTTGTGCTGCACAAATTGCTCAGGTAGATGCAGACTGACCATCTGAACGATAAGAATATCATCAACTGAGCTGTCATGACACAAGTTATTATACATTTGGTAACAGAGTAAGAAAAGACAGATCTTACCTGAAATGGTATTTTATACGATTCATAATTAGCCTAAGTCTGTAACAGAGCAAAGTTTCCTTATCCTGATAGTTAAATGAGTGTATCTTTGTGTTTGTTCTGCAAAACTGATTATATTTTTTGAAAGAATGGTCAAGTCTTACCCAATTTCATCTAAATAATACTCTGCCTTTTGTGCTAGCTCACAACTCAAGACTGATCTTCTGTCACGAAGATCACGAAGATCTTCTGTCTGCTTTTATATTTCTGTTTATTCATCTGTTTACTTGAAGACAGGTGAGCCCCAAACTTCCCATATTCTGTTTTATCTTGCTTCTAACTAAGCTTCTAACTAAGCTTCTAACTTTCCACTTCTGTGGGGGAAAAAAAAAGAAGAGTTTACTGAAAATAAAGGGATTTTTGGTCCCGCAGAATCTCTGAAGAGAGTTCATTAGTTTCTTTAGCATCAATTCCACCACCCTTAAGCAAGGGGGTCATCAATGTCTCTTTTCTGAGTGTGTTCATATTTTCATATTTATCCACCAAGAACAGAGAACTGTGTGTGTGGGCAGGGATATAAATTCTTAGGTTAAACTAAAGTACATAAACTTGTGGGTTTGTAGTTCTGTGAACTGACTTCAGAATAGAAATTCCACTTATCCCATGTGGAAATAATGTCTCCAAGAAATACCACTGTAAAAGAAATGGGAAATACGGGCAGACAGTTTAAATCCTGCTACCCTTATTCATGGTAAATGGAAAATAACTGAAGTAATCAGAATCTGCTTATCTTGTATCACTGGCATGAATGCTAAATCCTGGATTCAATTTTTGCTCATGTAGGAATTCCCTTGTTTAGTCATGGGGAAATGTTCCTTTTGCCTACGCTGTAAACCTTTCAAGAAAGGATCTACGGAGTAATTCACAGCTTTGGGAATTACTGTATTGCAGCCCAGCAGATGTATATGGTGACCGTAATGCTGTCTGCATATTTGCCCATTTTTTGTGCCAGGCACAGGCTACGGTTAGTAAACTAGTTAGAAAAACTAACTTTCCTGTGTAGCCATGGAAGAGTTTTCAAATACCACCAAAACCCAAAGTAAAAGCTGCTGATGGTCTGGTTGTTTCACCCCAGAAATGCTCATCTTTTTCATCCTATCTCAGAAGCTACATGTCAGAACCAAGTACCAAGCAAACTCTTTGTTTGGTTTTGGTAGTGACACCTGGCTTGCTGGTAGCCTCTGCTAGCATTTGCATGTGCTTCTTTTCTATTGATTCTGACTCTGCTGCCAAAGTGAAAAGATACCTTGGACTCCCAAGAAAATGGGGTAATTGTCAACAGGCAACAACTGTTAAGTACTGACAGTACTTAACTGTCAGTAAAGGTAAATTATCTCTCAGCTGCCTCCTTGCCTTCACATTTATTATAAACCCTTTTTGCATGAAGGGTTAAGTAGAAACTACAAGTAAACCTCTTATATGTATTCTCTTAAAGCAGATACCTAACAAATAACAACTTCACTCTGTGGAGGTTCTTCTGTGGCTAATGAACCCATACAAAAATCTTATTTGTACTTCATGCACACATTGTGAGCTTCAGGGTATAATTTTAGGTCCGGGGACCTAGGTCAGGCATGGTCAGATAGGTCAGATACGACCTGAAAGCTTGTCCTATCTCTCAGCCTCTGCTCTGTCTCTCTACTTGAGAGCAATCACTCCTGACAAACTGGCTCACAAGCAGCACTAGGAGTACTGCCAGACCAAGTAAGGCTGAATCATGTGTTCAGCTGGGAAGAGATGTTCACTGCTGGAAGCTGTCTGATGGAACAGCAGGAGAAGCACTGAATGAGTTTTACTTTAAGCCAATTTTAGCAGCTTACCCATCTAAAAAAGCTTATTTGTGATTATGCTGATTCTCTAGTATAGCAAAACTGTTGGCTTTAAATGCTCCACACATGAATGCATTCTTCCGCACTGCCTCAGAAATTTTGGTTGGTGACTGTTCAGGGAAAGTTAGCCTTCCTCGGAGAGAATCACTGAGAGGTTTTTCATCAAGAAGGCCTATTTTTTTTCAGGAAAAAAAAAATAAAACAAAAGAGAGGCTAGGGAAGAAAGTTTTTGTCCTAATCCTGAAAAGGAGAAAAGGAGTAGATCTTGTTTGGCCAGCTGGCAGGTCTGGTTATTACTGGATCCTTCTTCCTGGGATTAAGGATATTCTTCTTTTTTTCTTTTCAAGAAAAAAATGGATTATTTTTGCAATATCTTTTGCAAGTTTTTTAATAATAACCCAATTTTTTAAAAATAACCCAAGTCTATACCAGTTGATTACTCCTCACTTTGCAAACAAGCTGTATTTTGACCAGCTATGTGGTACAACAGGTGAATAGTGCAAACAATTCAGGTGCATAAATGTAAGCAATGGTGCACTAAAGACAAACACCAAACTTAACAATCTCAATCAATCACATCAACTTAGATGAAAGATACTTTTGACTTTTTCTACTTAGATAGAATTAATATTTCTCTCTCCATCCTCCACTGGCTTAATATAGTATTCATATAGTTCATATAGTGTTAATATTGTGTTCAATAGGCATAGAATACAAGAATAAACTTTAGAATATAGTAGACATTTTAGGTAAAATATATAGGTCTTAATATTAAAAGTCCTTAAAGTATTCTAAAAACAACCTGCAACATTTTAGGATGTAATAAGATGAACTGTTTATGGATGAAAGGCAAAATATATACAAGTGTTTTCCACATTTAGTATATTAAAAATAAGTCTTATATCACAAGTAAATACATAATTGTAACTACTCTTAGTATCTGCAGTAAGAAATGCATCTATTTACACATTACTATAAGCTGCCAAATAATCACAATATATGTCTTTAACTGAACATTTATCATTCATATTCCATAGGTAAATCTGAAGTTCCTAAATTTTACAGTTCATTGGGACACAAAATGCTTGGCTGAAATCCACCTCTGAGGATCATCTGGTCCGACTTCCCTCTCTCACCAGGATGAGCATCAACCAAGAATTTAGTTCCTTCACCTTGGTAATTGTCCTTTAAGCAGGTATGTGCTTCTGTTAGATTGGCCCTCTCCATCAAAATAAGAAAACTTTTACTTTTTTTAAAGTAACTAGACTCTGTGACACTTCCATCATACTAAACTAAGCAGATGTGAACCCTCCTAACTACCAAAGAAGGTTCTTGAAGGCATTTGGCCTTTGCTAAAGACACTGGAAAAAAAAGATGGTTACTGCCTTTTGTCAGAAAAACACTGGCTAATCACTCTCACTCTATCAAGAGAGTGAGGCTTCATTTAAAGACCTGGGATATTATCCTAGGATTTGATAATAAATCTATCCTAGGATTTCTGAATCCCTCTCTTCATTGACTGATTAGGAAAGTAGTCTGGCTAGATTACGTGCACAAAGTTGAGAAGGATGAATATGCCACTATTTCAAGGCACAAGGGTAATTATAAAGTTGCACTGCTTGATACTAAAAATTAAAACATGTAAAAATTGTCATGACCAGAAAATATTCCCTTTTCCACTCCTTCATCCTTGTGATCATGTCTGCAATCCTGTCTAGCTTATTAAGAAAAAAATAATTAGATTACTTTAGATTACAAAGATTACTTTAAATGACTATGAACGCTAGTTGGCTAGCTTTCATTTTTCAAAGCAATTTAAAACAGTGTATAATTCAAAAGTTAAATGCGGTGAAACCAGAATTTGTATTTGTAATAAATTAAATCATTGTACATTAAAGAAATTAGACTATTAAAGCAAATTATTAGTCTTTCATTCTATTAGACATTCGCTGTATAAGCATTCTGATCGTTTTCTGTATTCTTTTTGCTATGCTGCTACGTTTAGGCACAAAGAATTAATAAGATCTTCCATATTTTCTCCATTTTCCTTTAATGGTGTGGCTGAATGTATATAAAATAAGCAGTATTCTGTTTCATAGAAAAAAAGTAGCATAGTGTGCTTCTCTAATAAAATATAAAAGCATGTTTTTAAAAATACTTATTATCAATCTCAATAACTGGATAAATTAATGTAGAAGAATAAACCACTCAAATGTGCTTTGAATGTCAATGCTTTAACTCATTGATCACCCTAACTGAAAGAGTGTTAATCAAAAAAGCTTGCTGGAATTTTTAATAAAATAATTTCTAACTGCACATTGAAACACAATTTATTTTTCTTCTCCACCTTGTGCATTTTAAAACACTTTCATTGTCTGGTGGATAATATCCAAGCTGCTGAAAACAGCAAAGAAAAAACATTAAGATTTCACAAGAAAAACTTGTGAAACTCAACTTTTCACTCAACTAAATATTATTCAAACATTTTAGGGTTCAGACTTCCTAAATTTTGGAAATACAGAATCAACTTCAGAGAGTCAGACCAAAGGCCTATCTCACTCAGAACACTGACTCCAATACTATTCAATAACAGACAAAATTTATGGCCTGCAGAATATGAATTTCCCTTATATACATTCCCATTTCTGTCAGTCAGTAGCTCCTGAGTAGAAGAGGAATGTAAGATGTTTTAAATAAAAAACGGTAGACCAATCTCCATTTATAACGGTAGTGGGCACGACATCCTGTCACGGGATGTCCCATAATTTAATCTTATGACATGTAAAAGATTATAACTGATTTTTTTTTCAATCTCCTGCTGCTAATTTCGCTGAGTACCTCCATTCTCATACCACGGAGAAAGGTGAATGATCTTTTCCCACTCATCTCTTCCTTACCATTCATGACTATATTAGCAGCCATCCTTAATCTAACTGAAGACTCCTTGCCTCCCTCCTGCTCCTCATGCTGAATTCACACTATAGCACCATACACTTGTTGATTTTCCCTGTTTTTTAATTCTTCCATATACTTTGTGTGACAATACCAGTTCCAAGAGTATTTCTTCTCCTGTGAAAGTCACATGCTCCTGTAACATTTGCGCAAGCTTGGGAATAGCCAGCAAAGTCTCCAACGTGTGGCAAGTTAAAACATGCAACAGGGCATAAGGAGTTGCCATAGATTTCTCTTTTGCTAATCTTTAAAGACATTACAGAGTTCTCATGAACTCACGCAATAGCCCTCAGCGGGGATTTCGCTGGCAATTCCCAAGCTTGCAGACAGGCATGGAGCAACTCCGGCTGAACATGCAAAACCAGGCACAGGAGAAAGGCTCAAGATGCTTCACAAGACAGTGGTCATTTTTCCACCTTCCAGTGTATGGAAACTTCTTTTCTTGTCCTGTTAGCTTTACTGTGACAATGACTACCCTATACAGCTCTTGTTCCAAATGATACTATTCTCTTAAACCTCTGTTGGTGTATAAAAACATTTGTCTAATTCCTAGCTATACATGGGTTAGTCATGGGCATTGTGACTAACAATGAAATCGTGCTGTTTTCCCACTTTCTCACCCAGGCTCTTTCATAGGAATGCAAATAAATGACAAATAAACAGCAACAAGAATAGGATAACACAGACTAAACAGCAACATTTGAGAAGAAAACATTTCCACAGTCCTTCCTGGATTGAATTTGATTACAAGAGACATACAAGAAATTGAAATAAACAAAAATTATGTCAAAGCTTAGCTGTTACGGTAAGGTCTGGAACTAAGCAGCAATGTTTAGTGATGAATTTGAATGTCATAATGAAAGGAAAGCAAAAGGAACATCAGGGAACTAGAGAATGTTGTTTTAGGGAAATTTATATGTTCAGATTAGAGGTTATGCTGAATATTTCCTACTTTTCTGTTTCATTTTTAAGACACGAGATAACAGCCAAATGCAGTTTTTATTTATTCTCATGCAGGACAGTTCTTATGGAAGGATATTTTTATTTTATAAAATATTTTTGCTACATTCTTGTCAAAATTGTAGTAAGTTTCAAATTTATCATTACAGACTTCATGCCGTACACTGCCAGTTAGATATCTGCTTTTGTAATAATTTTATTACGATTTTGCCTGTTTTATCCTCTTATTTTTCTTAGTTCTACAACCATCTTTGCAACAGATGGACATTTTTTTGAATTATGATCAAAAGATTTTGACCATACCACATTAAAGGTGAATGATCACCTGATTTTCTTGGGACGAATATGTGCAATACATATTAATGTCCACTTTAAAATAACAATAAAAGGAAATGAAAAGATAAAATATTTAAAGTGTTGGGATACTGGTTACTAAATGACAAAAAAAAATGCATTTTGCTTTGAAAAAGGTATATACTTTAAAGTCATTATTTCTGTAGTATTCTAAAATATGCCTCTGGCAAATGAAATACATCTATATGTGAGCAGTGAATGTGGACTGTAATTTTGTTTTCTTGTTATAAGCATATACAATGCATGAATTATTCTTAGTCCATATCATTATTTAAAGTGGGACATTATAAAGAGTTCATACTTGAAGGTTCATGGTATCTTTATTTCCTCACAAGTCAGAATTTCTCCTTCTCCCTCATGGATGAAATATTAAAAATTTGAGAGCCTGAATGTCTGTTTCCTTACTCTGGCATAAATTAACTCCACTGAGGCCAATGCAGCTGACTGAGTGAAGTGAGGAAAGAATGAAGCACCATATGTTTTT
The DNA here is from genome assembly GCF_003342845.1 of Nothoprocta perdicaria. Taxonomy (NCBI): domain Eukaryota; kingdom Metazoa; phylum Chordata; class Aves; order Tinamiformes; family Tinamidae; genus Nothoprocta; species Nothoprocta perdicaria. Next base: position 3,347,810 of record NW_020455943.1, read on the forward strand.
AGTTTGTATTGACTGCAAGGCTGCTTTGATTACATTAATGTTAGCATTAGGACAAAGCATGCCATCAGGAAAGCATGCAAAGAACAGAAAAATTCTAAGCTTTTAATATATTTAAAAGAAAACAGATAAGCCTACTATTAGCCCTTAAAACTGACTCCATTGGTTAAACAAGCAGTTCCAACATTCAACTGGTTGCGGTATCTCAAGATGGAATTTTAAATATGAATTTATTATAAGGGCCTTAAGAAATATTCCCAAATCCTAAACTGTATAACAGACACTGGTAAACAAAAGACAACAGTTCATGAGTATCTTTTACACTGATTTTACCAATACACTGCAATGCAGCTCAGCGGATATGGAGTGAATGATTTTATAAAAAGCACTTCAGGATACACACTAACTAGAAAAGCATGTGTGATGGCCGTGTTTGGCAAACTTTGTTTATATCAGACTGAACTAAAACAGAATCCAGGAGGAATCTAACTGGTTATATGAGAGTAAAGTTGCTTCTGAATGTTTACCTTGTACTTCAGCCTATGCCCAGGCTTTCTGGGAGGAAAAAGGAGAAGGAAAAAAACATAAAAGAAAGTCTGTGTCTTGGACAAAGGATGGAATGAGAAATAATATATGTTTCTAGCTTCTTTTGTATTTGACTTTCAGATATAACAATGCTGCTTAAAATGTGTCATATTTTTAATATAACAAAAGTTGCAGACGTCAGGGCCAGTCAGCTTTCCTGAATGAGATATTCTTGTGCCCAAACCACTGAAAGATCTAATTTAGCAAGTGTTTAGAAGTGCTCAGAGCACATCTGTGGCATTCGGACAACACCGCAGTATAGCACAGCAGCCACCAAAACCAGGGAAATGATTTTGGCTTGCATAGGGTGCAATTCAGACGCCTGAAATATAGGCCAGAAGATGCCTTTTGGTGTCCTGCCTGGCCTCTATTGCTGATCCAGAAGACCTCGGGTCTCCTGTAGATCATGTCAGGTCTGTCAACATTGCATTGATGTCATCAGTGCTATACTGCATCTCTACTACTAGAAGCTTATTTCTTAGCATATGAATTACACTCCTAGATCACAATTAACTATAATGAAGGTTATGCACCTAATTCAGAGGTGCACCTTGGATTTGAATTCAACTCACATGCAATTTCTAGACACTCCTCTCCAATGTATCCTTCCTTTAGATTTAAAAGTTCCTGGTCAGTATACAGACTATTTTGAGTCCATGTCCTAGACACTACTCATTAATTTATACAGGATTTTTTTTTTTTTTCCTTTTAGGGGACAGAGTGGAGGAGCAGAGGGGGATTTGGGGATCATATGTCTAAAGGTCAAATAAGGCAACAGTCCTCTCTGAATTTGATAAGATGCTGTATGTTTTCCCCTACCTATTGATTACATCTCACTATATATATATACATGTATATATATTAGAAGTCCCATTCTGGCTGGCTGACAACAAGAACTTACATTTCTGGGAAACTCGGTTTTCCCCTTCTTTGCAAGTTTCCAAGAAAAATCATCATTGCTTAAAAGCTGCCATATAACTCTCAACCACCCTTTCTGGGAAATTAACCTAAGCCTTCTTGTACTACTGGAAAATTTCCTAAAAAATAGAAATTATCAGGCACAATTTGCCACATGTAAGTTTAAAACTGCACTTCATTCTGCTCTTTGGAAAAGCTGGTTTGAGCCTAGCAAGAGCCTGAAATGCTCGCCCAGTAGTCTGCATAGTGTGTATTGCACAGAGGCTGCCCTTTCTTTTACTCCTTCTCAGTGTCCCCTCTCAAACTGACTCCTGGGCATGCTGCCTTTACCTCAGTCCCCATTAGGCCTCCCTCTCTGCAGTTATGGTGAAAGTCATGGCTAAAAACCCATGGAGCTACATGAAACTCAGCAAACCAGCATTGACCAAGTTGGTATCAGGTCTTCAGTGCAGCACAGGGATGGTGTCTCTGTAAGGATCAGCGAGGGGAAGCTCTTACACGTGAGCTTTATTAGCTGGGCCTAAACATTATGCTGATGTGACAGTCCTGCTTCAACTCCAGGGCTGCTACCTAAAAAGTCTTGGTGCTACACCGGTGATAGATGACAATATATGACTGATACAAAGATATGCTCTAAGGACAGGTACTGCCTCACCTATTCTGCAAGTTGTTTAACATATGTTAAGTGATTCCTCCAGAGTATGAAGATATAATGTAATGGATTACAGCTTTTGTAAAGCAAAATTTTTGATGAATGGTTATCAAATTTGTAGTGTAATTCTGCAGGGAATGGTATTAGACCCAACACTACTGAATCACCTTCAACAGTAACTTAACTTAGGAGTAAGAACCAACAAAACATGCACATGCACCAAAATGATGAAGTGTCAAGGGAGGCTGAGGAGAATATATTCATACAGAAATCCAGGTAGCTTGGGAACTTAAATTCATTCAAACCAACTTTGTTTTATTATAAACAAAGGCAAAATTTTACATTAAAAAAGAAAAGAGCTATGCCACATGGGGCAGAGTGGGAGACTGTACCGTGAAAGGAAGCACCCCTGGAAGGATTTAGGGTTGGTGTTGGGCAGACAAACTGAACACCATTTTAGAGAACACTGCAGTGAAATAAACGGCTAATGTGGCCTTTCATGAATAATGCAGGCTACAGTAAGTGCAGGGAGGAGACCTCTGCAGACAGCAGAAGGGAAGGGTTGAAATGCTGCGGATCGTTTTAGTGTCTGCATCCCCAAAGGAAGTCAGAGATGTGCAGAAAGAAATAGCTGTGGAAATCCACTTCTGGATTCCATTTGATGGATTCTCCCTCTGGATTCCACTTGATTATGACCGGAAGGGAAGCTTTACCCAAACACAGTGGTGATGCCAGTGATTTCACACTCCATGTTTACATAAATTACACGGTTACATATACTAAAGAAAAACTGCTGATCCTTTCCTTTTGGAATGGACAACTTCCCTCACAGCACACAGATAATATAACATAGCAAAAGCATTGATTTTTAAAAGAACACAGTAATTGTTGAATTGCCTGTATGATAAGGAATGATGTTGATATTCAATCCTTACATTTTTCTAATTCCTTTTTTAAGAAAAAAAAAATAAAAAATACAATATAATTGTTTGAACCACACCATGGCAAAGGACTGTCCAAGTCCTTGATGTTTGTTTACATGTTCTACTTAAAAGAACTGTTTAATTACAAAACAGGAAAGACATAGATGTGATGGCCATGTCTGAGCTCATATTTAGAACCAATCCAAAGCACAAGTGGATTCAGTCTGGTCCATGTAAGCACCCTTGCCCTGGCTACCGTTCACTCAAACAACTCTAAAGTGCAAATCACTGCAAGTTGAGCACTTGCATTTCTCACTGCTATCCATCTATACGCATCACAGCTTTCCTTGTTGCCATTGAAGTGGAACTTGCATTGGAATTCACTTGTGGAACACGTGCTTTTTTCAGCAACTTTTTTCTTCCTACTGGCAGTTGAGACAGGAAAGAGATGCAGAGTTGACAGACACTGGGAAATATAGAATTATAGCAAGCAGATTTCATGAGCCTGAGGCCTCCTCCACAGTGTTACTTTTGTAAGATGCTTGTGTAAGTGGCAGTCTGAGCGGGGACAGTAGCCGAACCAGTTTCATATGGGGAATTTCAGCGGTGTCTCCAGTGTTTAGCTGGACTACTGCTGAAGTTTCTTGGGTGTAATATTAGTCTTCAGCTAGATTTTAAGATAAATTTTGGTTTAGGTACTGCAAGAGAGCTCTCTCTCCACTTCCAGACAGCAATGGTGTGCTCATTCCAGACCAGAAGAAGAAAAGATATTTAATCCAGCATTTTCAAAAGAGCAGGAGGAAAGAAAAGTTATCTGCTCACCTGAAATTTTTATTTGAGCTACTTCTCCATCCCCTCCTTCACTGTGTGCTCGGACCTCAACAACATATTCACCATCACTGGGGACTGGGACCTCTATTGTGTGCTTTCCAGTTGAAAACAACTTGCCCTCATGTTGCCCATCTGGTCTATACAACACCTAGGAAAGACACAATTAATATAGTTACATTTCATTGAATACAGTTATATAAGTATGGTGTATAGATTTAAAAATATTAGGCTTTTATTTATAAAAAAAATCTAAACTTTGTAGCAAGTATTATTTTCTTCACTCTCACACAAGGTGAATCTAGATAGGATGTTGCTTCACTGTTTTATCTGTTATAAAGTGACTTAGCCTTTTGAAAAATAGCCCCCGGATTCAGACTAATTACTTAAAGGATACAAGATGTAATTCAGGATGTCAAACAGCATCAAATAAAAAGCTCACCTCTTAGATGCGTTCTCAGACATAAATAATTTAATACCATTTACATAAATGAAACAACATAATTATTAATTTTCAATGCCATTAAGCTATTGCAAATGTGAGAGTACATGACTCGTGAAACCTTTAGTAAAGATTTCCACTCTTTCTGGAATCATGTCTGGGAAGCATTTTTGTGACTTCCAGGAAGCAATCACCTCATCAAACAAAATCTGTGTGTGCAGAACATGATACCAATTTTCTGATTGCCAAGAAAGCATCAAAATTAAAGAGGAATGAACTTTTGAAGCTTTCTGTATGCCAGAAGTACATATTTCTATATGGTCTATACTTCCTATGCACAGTTGCTCTACCAGTGCATAGTACACATGCAGCAATTGCATCTAACAAGACGTGTTCCTTTTCTTCCTCTACACTCCTGAACTTTAAAGAACAAGTCTTCTAGGAACTGTTCTAGGAACTTGAAGACAATGAAACTTGAAGAAAATGAAAGCTAGAACTAAAAGGAAACTAGCAAACTGTAACATTTTTCAAAACACACTCTTTCTAGCCAATATACAATCGATGTTATCATATGAGAAATCAGGCTGCTACTGTCATTGAGCAGAACTTTCTCACAATATGGCCTGCTACAGAGATGAATTTCAGAGTTCCAATGCTTCCTCATACCTTTGACAGAGTCACTACCTTAAGATTGTGGGACATCTGTGATATCTGGGCATGCCAACCTCATCTGTAGCATGCAACCATATTTAAACCTGAGTAGGTATCAAAATTCAACATTGGCTATCAAATATACCCCATACAGGATACATAAAAAGACAGATTCATAGATCATACTTTGTATCCTTCAACTGCAGACTCATTTGACATTGCCTTCACATGATCCCAGGTGATGATGTATCTTGAACCAGATCTTACAGAACTAATAATTCTTGGACGTTGACTTGGAGCTGAAAAGCAAGAAACATATAATGTGCACATAAATGAACTTTCATAACCTTTCAACGACATTTTTATTAAGGCATGTAGAAGGGAAGATTATGGCTGATCGTTATATGAACATGGGGTCGTCTCCTTCCTGGAATGAATCTCTGCAGTTCCAACTAGGCTATTTTGTTTGGCTCATATGGCAGCAGCTTTGTGGGTTTGCTTTTCTGTGTTGCCAAAATGGAAACCATTTGACCAAGATTACCCTCTACTATGTTGCTGACCATGTGTGTTTGCTGGCATGCAGCAATGTCCAGAACTCCCAGAAATGTGGTCTGAATAGATAATGTCTTATCTATTCATTGAGATTAAATGTTTAATTAACCACTTGCATATCTATAGCATTAAAGCCCGCAGTAACCAGAGTATCCTATTGCAGAAAGTGTTAATTATAGTTCACACAGTAAGCTTTTGAAATGGAGTCTTCTTACTCAACACAAATGAACCCTGCAGCTTTAAGTTGCACAACATCATATTTACTGACAGAAACCCTCAAATTAGTTGGACATACTTTTAACCCATGTAAGTGTGCTTTTAATAAACAAGATGCGTGTCTTAATTGAATATTGCTCAGGATATACTAGTGCTAAGTATCATTATTAAACAAGGAGCTATATTCATAAACCTATTATGGTATGCAAATTCAAGATTGATTCAGATCACCCACAGGGCTGTCAGATCCTGGCTCCCTCTATGGGTAACGAATCAGGTCATTGGACATTTTTTAATAGTCAGTACAACCCTTACTTTTCACCATTGATTAAATGGAAAGCCAGAGTACAGCTGCCTAAGTGATAGCTGGTCTGAATTGTTAATCAGAGATGTCATTGCATAGGCCAAAATCAATTTTAGATGATAGGCAATCTGAATGTAGCCCAAAGACAGAGCACAGCTTAGAAAGGCAACAAATTTTCCAGTTTTCTGGACTTCACAGTTGGTATAGTAGGAGTGTTATTTTCCAGAATTCATTGGTGTTCAGTATATTCTGATAATCATGTCCCATCATTCCCATGGTAGGGAAGCAAATATTCAAGTGTAAAAAATAGTTAAAAATGTTAAGTTAAAATATAAGTCATGTTAACAACTTTTTTGCCTCTATTATGAAGACAAGGCTGCATTCAATTCCCTGCTGCTTATCCACGTGGGCACCAGTGATACTGTCAGGGAGACCTCAGGTGAATGATGCATAAATACATGGCTCTGAGGGTGATGGTCTAAAGCAAGGGCACTCAGGTATTTTTCTCCCTAATCTTGACAGTGAGTGGGGAGAGCTTGAGTGGAAGTGGACAGATTTTGTGAATTAACATCTGTTCGTACAGCTAGTGTGGACAACAAGGCTCTTCAAACTATGATGGCTTCTCAGAGGACTGTGCAGTATCAGAGAAAGGATTCATCTGACAAGTGAGTGAAAAGCATCTTTGCCAACAGGTTGGTCATCACTGCAATAACTGACACATGGTGGAACAACTGGTGCAGCTGGAGTGCTGTGATGGATGGATACTGGGTCTTCAGGAAAGACAGGCAGGAAAGAACAGGAAAGGGTGGGTGGCCCTTTATGTGAAGCAGCAGTTTGAATGTATGCATTTCTGTATAGCTTTTCTATGGGACAGACATCAAGCTGGATGAAAGCTTGTGACGCAAGATCAGGAGACCACTGAGGGTGGCATTGTGGTGGGAGTGTGTCACAGACTATCTGAGCACATGAAGCCTTTAATTAATACAGGGAAGTCTTTGGATCACAAACCCTGTTTTTATGGGGGACTTTAAGTTCCCCGAGATATCCTCACAGAGAAAAGTAGTGGGGTGAAAGTAATCAAGAAGATTTCAGGAGGGTATCAGGGATAATTTCTTGATAAAGGTGCTGTATGGACAACCAGGAACACACACAGATGGATCTGATTAACATGGAGAACTATTGGGGATGTGATAATCAATGACAACCTCAGCAGCAGCAACCATAATATAATGGCATTCATCACAGTGGTGCATGACAGCAGGATGAGACAATAAGCATAAATTGAAATAAAAGAGACTCAGACAGGATATAATAAAAATCTTCCGTGAAGTCAGTCCCGAGAAAACAGGTTGCCCAGGAAAGTTATCACTTTCCTTTGAGGTTTTCAATACCAAATAGGATAAAGCTCTGAGTAACTGTGCCTGATCCTGCTTTGAGCAGCAGGTTGGAGCAGAGATCTTTTGAGATTCCTGCCAACCTGAATTATCCTATCATCCTAAAATCTGTATCTCCTTACTGTCTTGTGCGAGGTGTCCACATTGTATATGGCAGCAGAAGCGAGGAAGTGCCCTGGAAGAACTTTACATATCAAGATCTGATATTATGTAAAAGGAAAACTGGGTATATAGATGAGAAGCCAAGTCTGAAGATATGATAGGTATGAGGCAACAGATAACAATAAAGTACAGAACATTATAAGTAATCTATTGCTCCATGTACTTACGTGCTTTTCTAGTGATAATATCAATGGTTCTACTGGGAGGTCCATAGCCTGCACTGTTGAAAGCAGAAACATCTACATGATACCGTGTATTAGGCTTCAAGTTTTCCAGTCTGGTTGAATATTCTTGATTGCTGACTTGAACTCGCTGAGCAGCAGCTTCCTTATCATGAGCAGCCCAGTAACGAATCTGCAAGCAATCAAATTAAATAATTAAATTAATCATACTTAGATGCAAATGAAAATTATTAGAACTGACATATAGTGAATATGTCTTTACTACAGACAGTGAAAATCTGGAGGTAGGATAAAGGCTTAAGAGAACAAGACTATTTTCTTTTGCTGTTGTATTTCTGAGTATTTGACTCATAACTTTAATATTGTTTCCTACAATATAGATCCAGCTCTGCTTTTGCTTTCCTGATACTTTTTGTGTAACACATCTCATAACTTCAACCTTCTTGTAGTTCTGGCCAAAGAAATGAGAAGTTTTCAATTATGTTATTGGAGTACTATATATATATCTGGAGACTGTGTCCAGTTCTGGGCTCCCCAGTACAAGAGGGATGTGGAGCTGCTGGAGAGAGGCCAGCGCAGGGCTACGAGGATGATCAGGGGCCTGGAACATCTGCCCTATGAGCAAAGGCTGAGGGAGCTGGGCCTGTTCAGCCTGGAGAAGGGAAGACTGAGAGAGATTGTGGAGTCTCCATCTCTGGACATCTTCAAAACCCTCTTGGATGCCGCCCTGTGCCATGTGCTCCAGGTGACCCTGAGTTGCAGGGTGGTTGAACTAGATGACCTCTAGAGGTCCCTTCCAACCTTAAGCATTCTATGATTCTATGAACAGTTAGTTTACACTACACTAAGGGCATAATAAAATAAGCAATATAGAGCATCAGACACAGCAAGTGAGAAGAACGAACAAAAATGTAAATTACTTCACTGATAACATATGAAGTTCCAGACAGGAGTAATATAATCTAGAAATGAAAATAAATTTAAATCCTAAATGGTCTTTATTTACTTTGCTGTGGACACCCACAGCTTATAAATCCCCAGGTGAGAAATTGCTGTTGGAGATAATACAAATCCAATACAATGGCCATTTAATCAATTGTGGGCAGAGAGCCCACAAATGGGCAGTCCCCTGTGCTAAAATCAGGAAAAACATACTGTTGTTTAGGGTTATCTCCTCTATTTATATTATACTGAAAAACTCTAGCAGGTGCTTCTATAAGCATCATGAAACAACAGCCTTCTATTTATGAAAGGTTTACATATGAGAGAAATAAAAGGAATACTTCATTCACATTAAGAGAATGTGCTAATCCATATTTCTATAAAAAAGAGACAACGATTGCTAATAATGACGAATTTGTTCAACAAAATAAAAATGCACTTATTATATAGAAGTAGCAGGAAATATAGTCTGTAGTATTGCCTGTACCAAAGAACTGTGGCTTTTGAAGATGACACTGCATAAACTCCTAAATCTTAAATCCTGTCTACAGATGCAAAGGTCTTTTATATTTTCTTATTTTATCTCTGTTAAGTGTGAGCTGAGGCTTCTCCTCTGAAGTGGCAAAATGTATCAGCTCACACTCATCACCATAAGGGCAGTCATGCTGCGGTATGTATTAGTGTCAAGAAAATTTGATTCTTCCTGGTGTGAAAAGCTCTGCATCACGGGTAAAATACCTCCTGGAGCTTTGCTTACAGTACTCCCATCTCCTAAATTCTAGCATTTAAATTGCTTAAAAAAGCAATTATGTCTTTTTCAGGTAACAGTAAAGACTAAAATAAAATTGAGAAGGTGTTGTAAAGAATGAGGGATTTTGCTAATCTGGCAGTAACTTAAAAAATGAAATACTGGAATATTGATTGCACTGTTCATCTGAATTTTGTAATGTTTTTTGACAAAGTCTGTGTGCCTCACCCCATGGGTCTTACTGCAACTTAATAATGGCAATGTATGGCACTGACTCTCCGGAATAGCCCTCTCTATCCCTCCTGTCCCATGGCTTCTCCGGGACTGATGACAGGCAGGACCTCTGATCTCCAGGAGCCTGAGACTTCCTCTTTGTCCTCAGTGCAGGTCCATTTGCTTCGCCTTCTTCTAGAATGAAGCTGATAATTGAGAAAAGGATCTTGGAATAAACATCTTATTTAGCCACATGGTACTGAGTTCCAGGCCTATCAATTTGTGTTTTTTTTATATAGATGAATATTATTTTTTTTTCAGTTATAGCAATGAGAAACATGTCTTAGAAAAATACAATGCAGCTGGTGCAGCTATAGATGTTAGTGCAGTTACTCACTTGCAAATACTTAAGAAAACAATTCACACTTCCTACCTCATTTATGAAAGCATAGTACTTCTCAAACGAATACCTAGTTGGGCCTGCTCATTTCAAATGAGGATGAACAATAAGGCTCCAATTATCAATTTAGGGCCACATTACCCACCTTTGCATTCTATATATAGGACTTTCCACCCATTCCCAATGTATCTGATCTTTTTTTTTAATTTTTTCCAGAACTACAATACTCTTTTTCTTTCCTGTCTCGACTTCCTCTATGCTTTTTTTCCCACTGCGCCTCTGTTCTCTCTTCTTGGGTCCACATTCTTTTCTGTTGAATCCTTTCCCCTCCCTTCTTCCCCTGATCTTCCCTCACAGCGATAAGACAGATTGATGTAAAATAAAATAGTGGTCAATAACTTCAATGTGCTGAAGAACATTTTTTCTCCATATTCTTTCCTTATTCATCCTCAGTACCACCCATTCACACTCCTGATCTCCTTCCCTCTTACAATCCTCCACACCTATTACCATCCCTACTGCTACTGTGATCCCATCTGCTCCAGTGTTCTCCCATCTTGCTCCTCTTGCAGCTCTGTCTCCCCAGATGTTCCCAAGAGTATGCTGGCTGCACATCTGTTTTGCCTGTTTAGAAAGTGAATGCTTATAATTTTAAGCTCTATGCCTGAACTGTATAGAATCAAGTTCTGGCACACTAGTTCAGATCAAGATCTTTGCTATGACCTGCACCTATGCTATGATACAGTATTCCAGAAGTATTACATAAATCTCATGGAGACAGAAATATAGATCAGGAAACACAGAAACAAGTGCTACTAATTAGAAAAACACCCGTTTCTCTAATCTGTTCACAGATTTCAATCATAAAAATGCATTCTGTGAGGTTACTTCATTTTTGTGTGTGCTCATCTTGGAACACACCATCTACCATCAAGTAGCTGAGACACTAAGCAAGGCACTAAGCAAGCCACTGACGTGCTAAGGTCCATAGTTTTTTGGAGAGCAGCCAAAAGAAGCTGGTTTTACACTACAAAGTTTTTCAGCATTCACTGGGTGTGGATGAAGAAAGACTCCTCTGCTGTCCAGCCATGTGGCTGCTTCTGCTTGTACCCACCCTGCGACTACTCTCATCTCTGTAGAAGAACAGAAATAACTTTAACAAGTACCAATATTTATGCTTGGACATATGCACTGGACATCCTGCAGCTCTTTTTGTTTTGTGTTTGGGGGGAGCAAGTAGAACGCATGTACAAAATACTGCTCTTTCACACAGCAGTACCTGTTATACTGGATTTTTGTCACTTGTCACATACTCCCACTTAACTGTGGATTTTGCTAAGGAATTATGCTAATAATTTAAAGGGTCATGAGTTAATTGCAATGTCTACATTGTTAATTACACTGAAAACTTAATTAGAGGTTTTGAGACTGTTGAAATGGGCATCCAATTGCCTAGCATAAACACACAATATTTTTCTATGAATTAATGTTTTTTTCTTCTGTTGAACAGTGGACAAATGGATTTTTTGATATGGTGGGAATTATCCTTGTATTTACTACAGAAATTAAATGAATGAGAAAACATGTTGCCAACAGCACCTCTAAACTCACCTGATATCCTTCCACAGATTGCTCAGAAACATGATGCCAAGAAACAGAGATTTCAGAAGATGACAAAACTTTTACGCTCACATCTGTAGGTATTTCAGTTGGAGCTGGAAGATGAAATATACATTAACCATTCAACCTCATCCAGTGATATTGTTATACTCACTTTTAGGGACTTATCTCAATATTTTGTTTTTTTCTCCTGATATCATGGGACCAACTGCCATAGTCTGGTTTTATTGAGTAAACTTCAAATTTAGTGAGGATCATTACAGGAAACGATTCTATAAAAATGAAATAATGATCATATTTTTTGGCCAAGACTTTTTTGCATGTTTCATTCTAGATTACACACTGGAATCTATGTAAATTAAAAGCAGTCCCAGATAAAAATAGAAGGATGCATCCAGTAATCTTTTACTAAACTGGGCAGCATCCTACAGATTAAAGCATACGCATTAAGTTTTGCAGCTCAGCTGCACAGAAATAATCATGTGCATGTCATTTAGTCATAACGATACGAAATTTGTATGAGATCAGATTTAGATATGGAGCTGGCCATGTGAACTTGAACATATGTGTGCAATAATCCAAGAGTACCCTCCTAACAGGTTCACATCATGCAGTTGATCTTTTCTCTTTTCTGTGTGTTCTTAGTTTTGGACAGCAGCCAATGCAGAACGCAGACAATTATAAGAAGATGTTAAGATCACTTTTGCTTTCATTTCAAGTGAGGTAAGGAATTTAAAAGACATTAACTTAGCAATGTCTATGAAAAATTCAATTTTTCAAGCTAGAGAACAGTTCTCTTTTATGAATCTTTTGAAACAAGTTGCAACAGACAGGCACAACAGCCCGAGCTCAGGAAAGCTTTCAAACACTTAATCTTTCCACTGGGCAACAAGTCAACTATGCATCAAAACAGTCACTGTAAAGAAAAAAAAATCAGTTACGTCTCTTATGAAAAGTGTCCTAGGTAACAAAATAATTTTATATGCAAAGTAAACGTTCCTAATTGTCTTTCAGTGACTGTTAATAATGCAAATGTATAATTAAAATGATACACTATTGCAAAACTGTTTTCACAATGACAGGAATTCAGATAAGCAAGAGGTCTGTGCGTTCATTACTAGCAATGACAGGTATGACTAGTGCTACTGCACTTGTCAGATACGTAGCGTGGCTTAAAGGATGTGAAAATGCTGAAACTCAACAGTGTCTAAAGTAAATAAAAATGCCCAGAGTATAAATAGACATGCATAGCTATATTAAAAAAGAGAACTCTGTGGAAATGCTGTTTTTATATATACATTTTTATATATAGCCATATTTATATAAGTAGGTGTGGAATACTGTATGACTATATTCCTTTAAAATCGCAATAATACTTTTGAGAAATTCTGCTATCTGATGATGAATCACACCATCAAGTCATGTGCTGAATCACAGATAAGTGCAGATGGAACCGATCTAATCAGCTAATTCCTTTTCCAAGTCAGTAACTCTTTCCATTGTATCAGTTGCAGAATTGGCCAGAATGTTTTATATTGAAAACTTCCAACGGGTAGGGTGATTTCACTGATCACAAATATTTATACAATATTTCATCTGCTTATGCTTTTTTATGAGTTGTAAATAATTTATTTCCCTATTTGGCAATCATGCTCTATAAATATTTTTCCAGACAGTCTCTCCTTAGCCAAGAAAATGACATCAGCTCCTTTACTCCAGCATTTTAACCCAGTTTTGTACCAATAAAAAAAAAAAAAAGTGATCAGGTATGCCTCCCTGAAAAGTCGGTGCTCATCACACAGCTATTTTCCAAGTGGAACTTTACCAAGCACTGAGGTGACTTTGCAGAAGTCCTGATGCAAGCAAAAAATCTCTGCAGGATGTCCTTTAAACTACCTTGCATTGCACCTGCTGCAAAAATGCCCTCTAGCCTGTCCTGCAGCTCCTGTTTTTTCGCGTAGTCAATAGTCAGGGTCACAGCCCTGCACAGGAGCTGTTAGCACCACCAGCAACGTTCAAAGCACCAGGAGTCTCAAACTCTCCCAGTGCCTCTTGTGCTGGTAAGCAAAGAAAGCAGGCTGCTGAGCCGACTTGGTTTTGCTGCCGGCAATGAACTCAGTCAAAAAAAGCATCTGAATTCTGCTAAAATCTGAACGTCAGCAATCACTGAAGTGACTCCCTTATCTGGAAGCTGGCACTAATCCGTGTTTGCTTTTCTTCTGCCTTCTGGAGCTACGAGGCTCTGCCACGTCTCTGAACTTAGAGGGCTATACAAACATACTCCTAACCCTCACACACTTTGGATAATCCTAACAAATGCACGGCAGCTTATCAGGTGGCTGTTGATAATTTCTCTGACAAAGGATGGATACTGCAATGCTATTTGGCAGATATGGCTTTTATGACACCATAACAATTTATTGAGGTATTTATACAATTACAAAAATAATCATTCTGTTGCTGCAGCAGCTATTGAAGATGATATCCTAAGGTATACTGTTATGATAAAAAGGATTAGTATTAATCACTTCAGATAGCTAAATGTTGCTAACTGGATTCTGAATTATCATAAGGAACAAAAGTGCTATTTTATCTTTTTCTCTGTGTGTGGGCGATTTGTATGCAAAGTTCCCATTAGTGCTAATGGGAGTCATGAACATAAATCTCCTAAAAGTATACACAGTGAAGAACGAGTCGGAAGTGTGAGAATTCAGTCCTGTTATCTTATCCCTCCTCTTGGCTCTTTGGTCTGGATCTGCTGACTTAGTGAAAAAATTCTGCTCTATGTAAAGAAAAAAAATGTGAGTAATTACTCCTTGAGTTTTTGGCAGAAATTAATAAATTGTGATTTTGTTTTTAAACAGACTTGAGTGACTACATTGTAATTAAGGTATTGTATATATTTCTTCTGATTTAAGGTAAACTTTCTTCTAGTGATTCCTTTCCTTTGTTAAGTTTGGAAACATCATGTAAACTTTCATCCCACAGATCACAGCATGTGCAATAGTTTCAGCATGAATTAAGAGTAAGATTTTACTGAAATGTCAAAGCAGTTTTTCTTAAATTATTCACTTGATGGCTCTAATATCCAAACTAGAAAAAAAGAATGTGGCAGGACTAATTCATGTTTGATTGAAACCATGCTTGAAATATAACTGAATCATCATTCCTTTTGCAGGAACGGTTTTGGGGTTAAATTCTGCCACTGATGCACTAGGAAAACAGACTTAAGTATAGCCTGTTAAGAAGAAAATAATATAATTACTTTAAGATTAATGAAATCTAATGCACAAACCTTAGTTTGCTCAATAATAAATTTGCTCAATAGTAAATAAGTATCGTTTAATAATTTAAATTTTGGAACTTTGTCACTAAGCTCAACAAAAATAGACAATAGTTCTAACTAAAGAACTCACCTGTGTTTTGCTCATAGATGACAAAAAAAAAGAATTATTTTACTAAATTAATATTTTAAAGCCCCTCAGTTTCCAACAATTCACTTGAGAATTCCAGTGCCAATCGTGCATTTATCAGGATGACAGAGACACAACTGCTGAATCACAATGCAATGTTTTTGGCAACAAATATGAAGACAGCAATTTGTTTTTGAAATTCTTAAACCTTTTAACAAACTGTCTGAAAAATCTTGAGTGTTTCTGTGGGCTGCTTGTTCAGGCAGAAAGTACCAGCCAGTGCTCTCCAGCACATTGGAAGTAGAGCCTGACCTTCATGCAGCAGAATCACAGATGTTTTGTGTGGGCAAACTAGACCCTCCTTGCTGCAGGAACAAGTAATTGTCTGATTGTACTTCATACCAAAGCCTGTGGTGCTGATTCTTTACTGAGTCTGGTACTGCTGATTTGGGCTGTCAGTATGGGACTTATCTGGAATCCTTACTCACCATCTTGTGCGGAATAAATGACAGCAGTGAGACTGAAGGGTCCATCCCCTTTGTTGTTAAAAGCTTTCACTTTTACTTGATACTGGGTTGAAGGTGGCATCGATTCATCCTTGTGCACGTACCGGCCAATTTCAGGATTAGTAACTGTGACTCTTCTCCATTCTTTTTCACCAAATGGTTTGAAAGCTACTATGTAACCAAAGTTATTGCCATAGTGGTATTCTCGTGATAAGGGCTAAAGAAGTAAAAGATAGCTGTAGCTATTAAAACAAACAAGTCTCTAGTGAAAAATAAATAGTAAAAGAGTAAAGAAGGGAGCAGTCTGCATACTGTAAGAATATTGTCCATTTTTCACTGCTTCACATGCTTCTCTGTTTTGCTTCTCCTGCCTTTAAAATGCATTTATTTTCATTTATGTAGATTTGTATTATAGCACAAATGCTATTAATACGTTTTAAGCTCCTGTTATTGATCCAAATTTACTGCAATACACATCAGGTACAGAAAGAAACCTGTATTTAAACTATGCTGCATTAAAACTATTTTCACCTGTCTCAGAAAAAAAAAAAAGACTTTCTTAAGAAGAGAAAACAGATATAGACACACTATGTCATAAAATGCCAGGATGTGCATGTGGGAGATATTCTTGCAAAACAGAAAATATTTAAGTCTCTGGCCTAAATTGTAGTCATTTAGCTAAAGCTGGTCACTGAAGCAACCTGCACAGATGATGAAGAGAAAAAGATGTATCCTTTCCTCTTTTCCTCTTTTTATTGACTCTGAAGGGGGTCCAGGATAGGGAATTTGGACTATCTGCATAATTGGTAAAAGTTAAATAAGATGATTCCCAGTTTCAATATTAAAGATACCTAACCATATGCCTATGCACATCTTTAACAATTTAAAGAGTTAAAATTTAACAATTTAGGAGTACTCCTTACTAAAATCTAACAATTTTAGGAGTACTCCTTAGTTATTTGCCCACTATTGCAGCAACATGTGTGCAGATATGCTGAAAAAAGATATATGAAATGTTGATGTTAATAATGAATGACTCCAAAAATGGCTCACACATTTTGACATTTATATTTGTTTGAATCTAAAATTAAATCCTATAGAATCTATGAGAAAGAAAACTTTTGAGAAAACTCACCAGATTTTTGGATCAGTATGAACATATTAGTTTGGACTTCAGAAATTAAAGATAACAAATGTATTAAAACATTAACATATATTTATAAAACCCCACATAAACATCAAGATAAGCACTGATGTCAGAACTCCAAATTTGAAAAATGTCAGGTAAAGATATATATGATGGAAGGTGGAATGTAATTTTTCATGATAAAGCTTTCAAGAGAAATGGACCAACTTTACACAGCTTAGGGGGAAGTGACATCCTCCATCCCAACTCTGGATGTCTCCATGGCATTGTGAAGTATTATCCTCTCTATTAGTGCTGTTAAGTTTCACCATGATACAACCAGCAATGTAAAGTGTTCAAATTCTGCCCTCGCAGGAGTCGGTGACAAACTTTCCACTGGTTTCAGTAGGAACAAGATCAAACTCAGGGGAATACACATTTCATGCCATCGCAACGCAGTACGTACCATCCACGTTATTGTCAGCTCTCGATTGCTTCCACCCCCTCCTCCAACATCAGAAGGAGCCACATTAGGAGCTAGAAAAACAGAAGAGAGAAGAAAAGTGACTGTGAAGCACACAATCAGTAAAATTCATGAATGACTTTTCTTTTTACTAGTAGGGCCAACAAGAATACGTGCCCCCACAATTGCAGTAATGATAGTCAGTAGGAGCTGTGAGAGTCTGCGGTCTTGCCAAGACTAATGCACAGGAAACCTGCCAGTGCCAACCATCGCTAGCAATCAATCATTCTTCTTTTTAACTATATTCTCTATAAATATTGAATTAATCATTCAGAAACCAAACACTCCTCCCAGTTAAGTGTGGCACATGCTTCTCACTGCTGCTCTGAGGGCTTAAGCACCCAGCACCTGAACAGGTATTTAACATAAACTTTGATTAGTTTCCCCTGTTTCAAAAGATTTGCAATGTGTAATGTTGCAATGTACAATTCAATTCACAGTGTGTAAAGTTAAACCCTTGGATAAATATTTGCAGTATTGGCATCCTAATCCTTTTCTACGTCACATTAGTGGCATATTTGTGGGCATGGGTAGATGTTCAGATGGAAGTTTGGCTAGCAGTTACAGACATTGACTGACTGCATTTTATGCTGACATCTCATGTAATGAAAGAAGCTGTAAGGAGATAACATTATTGCACAACTGAGTGGTAACACAAGATATTCTCAAAGGCTTCATTACAAGTCATTCCTGTATTCTCACTTCAGACTCTGTCAGTGTTTAAATGCTCTCAAATAGAGTAAGCCCTTGAAAAATTAATATAGGCACTTCCTAAGATATATATAGGGTCTTTTCTCTCAGGAGGTCAGTAAAGATACATTTTTAAAAATCTTTGGTACAAAAATATACAGAAAACATTCGACAAGAGCTGTGGAATTGGGAATGTTTTTGTACTAAATATGATGATTGCATTGCTATTTTTTTTTAAATTATCCAGTGTCTTTCTATGTTAATGACAAGCAAAGTCATTACAACTTCCACTAAGTCCACTCAAAGCTTAGGAAATGATGGTTAAGCTTGTCTACGGCACATTAAATATGCCACAGGTGAACATGTATTAACTACATGCTTTAACTACATGAACATTTGTTTGTGTGTGTGTGTTAAAAATTCTTATATTATTACACATTTTGCCTATTGAACATTACAAGACATTAAGAAAACAGTTCCTATATGTTGTCTCACTGAGGCCTTCTATTAGGGTTAACTCAGGAGAAACAGAAAACCAGAATAACTGTTTTAGAAAAGAAAAAACAACAAAACATTGGAAATTGTAATCAGAATTTAGTAGTTACTAATTATTTCTGGCCTTCCAGAAGACAAATGACTGGAAAATTAAGCTAAACATATATATCATGATAAATCAACATGAAGCTTTTCCCCAACTTATTAACTTATTACCCAACCTTGTTGTTACTGAAATTATATATAAAGTCACACTGTCTATCGTGAGTTGTCTAACTTTGGTTCTAAGTTAGAAGTAGAAGTTCACTAGAATGCTTATTTAGTCAAAGAGATACAGGCTGACAGAGAAGAAAAAAAGACTGGCTAAAGTTTTATAAATCATTCTTTTCATGATTCTCTCTCTTATTCTCTCCCTCCATTAAAACCAGATTTTTAATTTAGACAGCAACACTTAAGACAACTCTGTAATGTGTCTAGAAGCTACAATACACATAAGTGGCCTTTGACTAACTGAATTCCAAGAAGTCAGGATGAAATATAGATATCATTGAAGAAACAGTAGATTTTACTAAGAAAGAAAAAACAAATCATTTTTTCCCCATAACACATATCCCTAGCATGATAGTAAAATATTAATTACTATAATTAAAGTTTTATCCAAATGCAAAGAAGAGAGATATCAGAGCTGATAAAGACATTGATAACATAACTGTTTACCAAACATAGTTTGCATCAGTGATACTGTGTAACAGAGAGGTTAATTGTTGTGTAACACAGAACAGTTATTAAATAATTACAGCATGTGGAAATTGGTTCCTGTTTGAGCCATGAAAATACTTACCTTCTTCAGGGAATGTGTCCAATAAAGGTTTGAATGAAAACACACAGTGGTGGTTCCGTGGTGCCCTGAGAGTCCAGGCAGTGCAGCCCTGTGAGGCTGCTCAAATCCTACTGCTGCTGCCCAAAGCAAATCCCAGCTCCTGGAAGGACAGGGGCTTGGACCCAGCACTTCCCCTCTAGACCTTTCCTGACTTACACTCTCTTTTAGGGCACAGCAAGAAGTGCCCATGTTTTTGCCTCGGATGGTGTGCATTAATATCTTGCCAAAAATGTCTGCTACAAGCTGACAGAGAAGACAACAGTATCGGGGCATGAAGAATGAGTCAAATGACTAATCTCGCAAAAAAAAAAAAATTATATCCTGCTACAAAAGGTGAGGATTTGCTATTTTTTTAAGGCTGAAAAGGAGGCTAAAAGGAACTCCACGAATGAGGTGCACTACACGCTGCAGGATGCTACCACCGTTCCAGCTGTGAGCATTACTTCTGTCTTACTTCTGCAAAATGAAAATGTCTTTATGAGCCAGGCTCTCCAAAGAGCTTGAGTAGATTTCTCGTTTAGAGCTCTGGGCATTGTTTAAATACATCTGTTGAGTCGTGAACTCAACACATCATAGAGTTAATAGCCAATTTTACAGACAGTAATTTCCTTCTACTATTTTTGTAGACTTTCCTTCCCTGTCTAGACTAATTTAACCAATCCCTATTTCCATCCCTAAGTAATATATTTTTAACAAACCAAACGTGAGTCTTTTTTTTTAATAAATGCTTTGAAATATGTAATGTAAATAGATTTTATTTTGATAAAGCACATCCAATGAAAATAAACTTGGCAGGTCCAACTGTAATGTTTTATCTTACCTTTTGCTTTGCATTTTTAGTTCCAAATGTTAAGCTATGGGACAGCAGGTATTTTAAAATTATAAATGGACTGGAGTTGCAAGTGGATGCTAATGTGTGTTAAGGAGGATATACTGATATTTAAACAAAACCAACAGGCTTTGTTGGACCCAGTCTTTCTGCAGTGACATATTACCTCCCAGAGCACTTCTGTTACCTCTTTTTTACAGTCAAAATGGAATGTATTAGCTTGAATAATAAGTATAACATCTAATTCTTCATTTTGGAGAATTTATTTATAATGTACCCGCTTGTATTTAAAGGGTATCCTTAATCATGCTCTGAGATTTTAACAATGAGCAATTAGATAGATAAGGGCTTTTGCTGTGTTGGATAATGTCACATATTTGACATGCTATGAGAAGATCCCAGAGCAAACCTTCAATCACAGAACAATTGCATTATCCAGTAAAACCCACACCCCATCCTGCATTCTCTAATTATAAAACAAGACAAACAGCAACTGAACATTTTACTATTTAAAATCTTTCCTATTTCTTTTTTTTTTTTTTTTTTTTTTTTTTTTTTTTTGGTATATTTTGCATCTGGACAGCTTGGTATTTGCTTGCTACAATCCTCAGCAGTGAGCAGCCAGAAAAACATTTCCAGGATTTGAATCTTCTAAAATCGCTTTTCATATAAGATTACAAAATGGTTTAATTAAAAAGTGAGAATATTAAGCACTTTTAAAAACAAACAGAAAGAAAGCAAGAAAGCAAGAAAGCAAGAAAGCAAGAAAGAACTAGACAATTTCTGTCTACGTACGAGCGCCTTCTGTTCTAATGCTCTGTGATGGCATACTAGGTTCTCCTATGCCCAATGTGTTTGTTGCTATAATCCGGAATTCATATTCCATCCATGGAATTAAATCAATTACTGTAGCAGACTCCATATTTCCTTCAATATCCGATGGTTCTAAAAGAAATAAAAAATTGCTTTAGAAAACAGCATTTTTGCAATGAGGTCAGGCAGTAATTTGGTTGATTTACACAAAACTGTTGCTAGTCTGCATTCACACACAGCCAACAGGAGGAACATTATATTACACACAAGTGATACCACATTTACAAAGATTACTCCTGGGAATTTGGAAACTGTGACACTGTCTTGACTAAACCTCTGCAAGCCTGTAGGTTTCAACTAGGAGTGACCTAGCAACAGAAATACATTTAATTAGGAGATGTGCTTATAGTACAGTTGGAGAATTTCATTCTGCCACTGGACAAATGCAAGGAGAAATCTAGAATGCAAACAAAATAAAATAAAAATTATTTTATGCAAATTCAGTCACCATAAGTAGATAAGGAGTGGTTTATAAACTGTAGTCAGATTTTGGTGCACCTTATTGGTGCACAATTACGACTAGCTATTCATCACTTACCAGATGAGGATAATTTCTACTAACAATCCCTGCTAAAAATATTTATTATTCTTAAAAGGGTGAGTTTCCTCACAAGTGAAATGCCTGACGCCTGGGTCTCTTTCTGTCTATAGTTCACCAACTGGAGGGGTTGTTAGTCTGCAGCTGTAGAAAGAAGAAGGTTTTTGGTTCCTTTAGTGAGCCAGGAGTTGTTTGTCAAATAAGAATGTAACGTACGTTGAGAGGGAGCTGGGAATAATATATTCTGTGCTTGTAAAGCAGCTAATTTGAAATTAAAACATGAATAAACTGGCTACAAGAGGAAAAAAAAAAAAGAAGGAATATCAGAGTAAATGTTAGATTATGAGAACTCTCCTTTCCCTAATCCAATTTTTAACTCCAAAATGAGATATTGCAGAGAAGCAAACTCCATTTTACTTTTGTCAGCCCAACAATCTTCTTTATCTTCACTCAAATTATTTTTCTATCCAGTTAATAAAGCATAGTGATCTTCCACGGTATCCAGGACGTAATATAAATTTGTCATTCCTTTTGCTGGACTGATTTTAATTTCTTAATTTAATCTTACTGTATCATGTCAGAATAATCATGAACGATCAACATTACAAGAATTAATCCTATCAAAATGCTCTGGTCTTCTTAGCTGGGAAGAGCAATATTAATGTAAACAATGTGTTATATAACCTATTTACACATATTTTCACACTGTGAAGTAGAACAAACTTCTTTCACAAAGTACCCTTTGCAACTTTATATTATGCAACTTTAGAGGAAGGCTTTGGTTCAGGAAAAATAGTAATAGTAATAACAATAATAATTGAGAAGTGCAATGCCCAAATTTTTCACTGAACACATTGAAAATTAAAAGCATTACATGATAGCCTTACTGCTGATCAGAGGTTTGGGCTTTTTGGCATGCTTCTTTCATATGACAGTGAACACTGAGCCAAGCTAATAGGAGCCCAGAAATGAAGTTAAACTTGCAGGAACCGACCAAAATTATTCACATTTAGTTCATGAAATGATTATGGAAACACCCAGCTTTCCTATCTCCTACACAAATATTTGGAGTTCCAGAACCAGACAGCGCAAGAGGAGATAATATCAGAGCTATTCTAGAAGAGAAATATGATTTAAGGCAATAGGCCTAAAATTTTCAACTTTTTTACACCCAAAATTCTTGCAGATGTCACCAAGATTTTGGGATCAATATGTCAAACTATTTTTTCAACATCTAACTCTGTAGTTTCAAAGAACAATATAAATGGGAAAAAAAGCTGAAACTATTCATATTCTCATGAAATGATGAGTAGGTGATACTCTAATTCCACAGAAAGGGACCTTAGCTACAATTTATTACAGTGGTATAATGAATCATATTTATATGAGAGATCCGTACTGCATATAGCAATGCTTCCACTCTCAGGTGTGTAGAAGAACTACTCTTCCAGTTCAGAGTCCATGTAGCTTTCTTCTTAGGCCAAAACTCTGTCTGTAAATAGTTTTTATTGTTTCCATGATGCGGATGGTGTCGTGTCATAGATATGGAAAGAGAAGATGATAGAAATATGTTTCCTCAACCCAGCTGTAGGAGGGCTTATAATAAACTTTAAACAGTTGGAAAACCAAAAGAAGGACTGAAATGAAAAAGCTTTTTATGTCTTAACAAGGCTAGGACCATAATTGAGTGTATCATATTTGAAAATATTTACTACTGCTGCTTCTCAGGTTAGAGAAACCAGAGCCTGACGTAAAAAGTAACATAATGGAAAGAGCACAAAAGTTTGTTTTTCAATTATTGTAATAGTATTTTTAGAATATTTTCATAGTTGATGCATTTGCAGAGATATATGGCTTTTACAATGGTGTATATATCTATATAACAAAGACATTATAACTTTTACAAAGACATATTCTACATTATCATGCTGTGTGTTCAGATAGGTGCCTTTTCAGCTGCAATTATGTGGCACAATGATGACATCCAGTGGTTACAAGAATACTCAGCTGTTTTTTTCTAGGAATACTAGATCTGAAGCAAGTGGAATGTGCTCTTCTCACAGGAAGCACAAGACAATTTTGACTAACTTTCAGCATAATAAATACATAAAGGAGGGCATCTGTTTGTCATAAAATTATCCTCCAAATACTTTTTTTATGATTCCTGTAGCTGATGCGACATGTTTCATAAAGCAAGAGGCAAAACAGGATAAAAAAAGAATACACTTCAGGCACTCCTAGTCAACAAATGAAAAAAAAAAAAAAAACCTCCTGGCAAAGTACTGTTAAGAGAGCACTGCTCCCAAACCCTATGGCTGATATTTATGGCATTCTTGGTTTCCTTTTCCTTTTATATTGTAGCTGTGTTCTGATTAGCCATGTTTTCTAATAGCCAAGCTCTTAACAACCCATGACTTCACAACCTGTGACTCTCACGTTACTCTTCCTTGGTGCTACTCTTACCTGTTTTAGCATCTTTCCACTCTTCAGATAGGAAAGTTTTTGACTGGATAGTGTATTTAGAAATAGGGCTGTGATTGTCTGTTCCACGACTCCAGGTAAGTGCTACAGCAGTGTCTCTAATTTCTTCTACTCTTATACCACCAGGAGGGCCTGGAGGACCTGAGAAAAAAAATTAATTCAATTCATAAATATTGCAAAAATAAACTTGTACTGATCAGCTATGACACTTTCCAGTCTCATATTTTATTGAGGAACAGATTAGACAAATAAAATTAGTTTTTAATATTCTTTAGATTGGTTCAGAGATATCTGCATTTGCGGTTAAAAAATGCCCCAGGCACCTTCCATATCTCCTGCCTTAGAAGTAATACTGAGATTTCTTCAGTAAAAAAAAAGTGATACTTCTGATTGTTAATGATCTTTTCTGAAAACTGAACTGAACTCAGAAAAAAATCATGGGGGAAAAAAAAGGGGAGGAAGTCAAGAAGTCACTATTTTCTGTGACACTATGAGGAGAAGACACTAAATAGGAGCAGTGCAGTGGTTTGGTTTGGTTGCAGTGCAGTTTCAGGCATAGATACAAAGGTAGGCCATTAAATAAATGAGGCATTAAATGTATCACCTCCAGAACAGGAGAGGAGACAGGCAATGATTCTTCAGATTGTAATTCCATTCAAGCCCTAAAGCAATATCTCCATTAAAAACAGCTCTGTGAAATACTCTATTTCTTTTGTTGCCAAAAAAAAAGTGCCTCAAAAGCTTTTTAATTCGTTTATTACTTGGAATTATGCATCTTTTCGGAACACAAAAAGCTGGTCCTTACTAAATTAAGTTCACTGATATTAAGTGCAAAAATATTAACATTAAGTGCAAAATAAGTGCATATTAGGTGCACTGATATTAAGTGCAAAAATATTGAAGTTATACATCCTCAGATGACAGATATTCAAAGTCTGGATGCTGCTATATAACAACAGGAATGTGGGGAAAAACACAACAGCAATGCAGTCTCAAGTACATATTATGTCTGCTTAGAACTGTCATCAGGACAGAGCATTAGCACTTCAGAACATGCTCTACCTGGGGGCAAAAAAGAGGAGTATATTGCTCCAAGCACACAAATTATCCCACCCTGTTGAAACCAGATACTGTGACATATCTTGTAGGATATATATCATATGAACGAGGAACAAGCAGGAGTTAAGAACGTTTGAAGCCAATGTTACCATTCCACTGTTTCTGTCATTTGAAAACTCAGATCCTTATAATGCAGGCTTAGTTTAATAAAAATTTATTTAATCAATAAAACATTACAGAAAATTGAAAGCGTCTGCCTAAACATATTTTCCAATTGATAAATCGAATGATACTTAAAGCTATTTTTGCTGTATAATAATGGACAGCAGCTTAAACCATCTAAGAATTCTTCCAGCACCAGGAAGATGGACATAATATAGAAGCTTTATTACTTTTCAGGAAAGCACGTGGTCATTTGGATATATAAAAATGTGGAATACAATCAGGATCCTGAGAAGACTGCAAGGATTTCATTTGTCAATTTTCTTCTCTTTTTAATCTCTGCCAATTCTGGAGGAGGAATAAAATATTCTAAAAAAATAAGAAGCCCTCTGCTTATCTAGATGAAAAACAGCAATGTTTTGCTTTTACCTAGAAAAACTCACCTCTTACAACAAGGTCAGCTGAAGCCGAGGAATTGTCAACAATCGTCTGTGCGGTGCACGTGTATCTTCCAGCGTGCCGCAGCTGCACGTTCTTAATGAGCAGTTCACCATTGGATTTAATCTGTTACAAAAACGGTGTTTAATGAAACGAGCAAACATCCCCTTATATCTATGTGATACCTATCTACACATACATCCCAACCGATATGCAGTGGTTGCTGTTTCTACAAAGCAAGTGCTTTCTTTGAGAACAGATCACCCGCAGAGATGTATTTGATTTGTATGACAGTTGTGGAAAGTGGCTTGTGCTTGTTGAAAAGCTTCTGCTCTTTGCCAGATGTCTTAAAAATAAAAATGCTTTTTTTTCACAAGCAAAAAATACTATTTCAATGTTTGAAGCACATTTCTGAACGTTTAATTTGATCGCTTTTTTTTTTTTTTTTTTTTTNTTTTTTTTTTTTTTTTTTTTTTTTTGCAAATGGCAATCAAATGGTTTCTCTGTAATATTTGCTTTTCTGTGCACATTTGTGTTATAACCATATCATGGAGTTCTACTAAAGGAACAGAATGCTGTATTGCTTTTCCTTTACAAACCTAGAAGAGTAAGAAATTTTGTATCACAGAGAGATTACAGTCAAGGCCAAAATAAACCTCAAATGAAAGACACTAAGACAGCATACACAACATGAAAAGACAGAACCCACACAGAAACAATAATGATCAACGTATGAGCCAGTTTCTTAGGGAAAAGACTAGATTCCGTTCTGCAAAATAGTGTTGGCAAGGAAAAGAATAACTGCAGTAATTGTAACGGCAGGCACCAGTCAAACATACTGACTCACAACCTGTTCTCAGATTACTAATGTTTTGGTAAATCAAGAAGCCCACAAAGAAGGCTGAAGGAGAGTGACCAAGCATGTTTGCAATGGGTTGTACAACACTGGAGAAGGTGTGAAGGTGCTTGCTTGAAGACCATGTATGAGAACTGAGGGCCTGGCAAGGACTCTCCTCCTAGAAATTCGGCTGCTGGGGTTCAGAGCAACTTCCAACCAGTGCAGCTGGGAGATGCCCCCTTCATTTGATGACCAAGGACACATGGCATCTGATTTCTCTTACTGTCTTATATGGAGAAAAACATTTATACAAATGCTTAAAAGTAACACATTTGAAATGTTTTATTTATTCGACAGTTTATTCCAAAAAGAATTCCTAGGCTAAATCTCAGGGATATACACGTGTTAGCTTTTAAGGTAATTAAAAAAAAAGTCAATCACCCTTTCAAATATATGACTGTTTTTGTGAAAGTCAAAAATTTCAAAACATTAACAGATGGGTGAATCAATACCACACTACAATGAAAGAGCAACGTTCACATCTCCTAACTTACTCTGGATTGTTTTGAGTTCTCCACATCATATTTTACAAAAAAAAAAAAAAAGAAAGAACACTGAAATAGCCCTTTGCAATCCTCAAGCCTTCACAAGAAGATACAAAGAAAATTCAGATGAAAAATAATGTGTGAAAGAAAATTTGATGATTTTTTTAGATATAAGAACGAGTGTTTTCATCACTGGAAGGATCTCAAGAACAATAAAAATGTTCAGTACAACATAAAATATTACACGATGCCATTGATATTGCTAACCTTAGACATTTTAAAAGAATGAACAAGAACCAAGTTATTTAGTTTATCTTTCCTCATTGAAAATGAGAGGGAAAATAAAAGCAAAGTTTAAATCTTCTTCAAATATTCTGAAGTCAGGTGCAAATGTCTATTATTTGAAGGGAGATTAAAAGAGTCAGATGAAACCTGATCTTTTCTATGCTCTAATCAGGATTTTGGGTACCAATTGTCAAATACTGTGGAAAGAAACTTTCAGCAGAAAATTGAATCTATTTGGACTAACCTCAGAATTCACCTCTTTTAAGAAATTTCTGAGATAACGAGTTGATTAGATAAAAGCTAGAACTGAGGGCATATGGAAGGAGTTCTCAGATCCAGCCAGTAAGACTTCATCTGCTTGCCAAGTAATATCACAGCCAAACGCAGGGTATTGGGAACCAAAGGCATGTGACACAAGAGCTTTTGCAGCAATCAAACAGACCAGTTGGATCAGTGACCAATCCAGTAAACGGATGACAGTTTTCTTGATATATTTCTGGAACACTTTTCTCTTTTAATTATTGCTATGTCCTCATTAAGACATGCAAGTATTAGCATGTCGCATTCAAAGCACATATGAGAGGCCTTTTGGTTTAGTTTGCCAAACTGAAAGTAGGATGCAGACATGAGGTGAGTCCAGAATAGCAGCATTTACTTTTTCTTGCATTTTATTGATTCATGAGAATTCCACTGGGATGGCCCTTGAGGTTGTCATCCTTTGAAAATCTATGGGGATTACTATGGAAAAGAATACTGTCTGTCTGTCTGACTAACCACATTTAAACACCTTTTGTCTGTAATGGGCCAAGTAAAACTATCAAAAGTGTTCAGTAAGGAAAATCAGGTCAGTACTTCAGTGAGAGTAGGGCAAATAGCTGCTGCTTCTCTATCCTCAACAATAACAACAACAACAACAACAACAAAAGAAAAACAACAAAGAAACTGCAGAAGCTGAAGCTCCTGGAATTTCCAGTTCCTGGGTTTTTAGTTTGTTTCTTTTTGATCTATTAAAAGCAAGAACCAGTTCTCTAGCACTCTGTATAAACCTTTAGCTTATTAGCACTAATTGCCATGCTAAAAAGAGCTATAATGTCTGGGCATCTCTGAATATTGCTTGCAATTTGATCTCCAAATAAACATAAACAGGCTTGGTCCAAACTAATAAAGTCTGGAAAATCTGCATAGTTAAGAATTCTTATGATCATATTATTACTTCAATACAAATGATTTACAAATTCTTAATAGTCTTAGCAGTCATTAATTCATCTTTTAGCACTTAAATTAGAATACTTCATTATATTTATTAAAATCATTTGCCCATACAGTTGCTAACATTAATTTCTCATATGGAAATTTGGTTGGGAAAATCTAAACAATGAAAAACAGATGCAAAAATGTAATCTAAAAATCAACAACCCAAAGACACAGTATTGTATTCTGGTTTAGAAGCCCTCCTGGGCCAAGGTTTTATGCAGTTGGTGATGAAGCTTTCCATGTTTCACAAGAAGCTTAGGTTCTTGGTGGCAGAAGAAGAGCTTACAAAGCACATAAAGAACATGGGCATCAGCAGATTCTGTCCACAAATTAGATATGAAAGGACTCTATGCTTTCATTTAAAAACCTCAGCCTTCCTGAGTTAAAAAATGCCTTCCTTAATACAGAGAAAACTGAATCACAGTTTGGAAATTGTGATAGAAGTATTCAGGGATGTTCCAAGTGTATCTGTGGTTCACCACTCAGATATTTACCAAGTTTAAAGCTAAGACTTTCATCATATGAAACCTATACTTATGCTCCAACAGTGAGGTCAAAAATAGCATTGCATGATCTATTTATGAGATCTCTTCTCTTCTGACAGTCACTGCTGCCAGTGCATTATGCTACTAAAAGCCATCAGAAAAATGTCTCTAGGTGATTGAAAATCACACACAGGGACTTAGTCTCCTGTCAGGACCTGAGAGACAGTGAAGGACCTTATGTTAGCATGCAGCTAACGAGCCAGATCGGTAGAAATCAGTTCTATGGTCTGGATCCTAGTCACAGAAGAATTTATGTCACTTTGTTTCATAAACCATAGCGGGCATAGAATCTGTGGGTAAATTAAAAAAACTAAACAGGAGGCTTATGGAGAGTCATTCTCACTGAAGAATCTCTTCATTGAAAGACTTGTATTTATATGTGAAGGAAGGATGCTGCTAAAACTATCCCTGAAATGTGGATTGAGAAACATTTCCAAATTCCAATATTTCCAAAAAATACATTATTCTTCCCTATTTATCATTCCACTGGGAGTGCCTTGGGATACTACGCTGGGTACCAGCACCCCTGTGGTAATATGCCCTGCTATTTCAGTCCCAAGAGCAAAAAGAGCTTGTACTTGTACATTTGAGTACTTGTACATTTACCTGTTCACTTGTTCTCGTGGCTCACACTCCTATGGTGGGTCGTGAAAATCTCCAATAAACTGCAAACTACAAGACAGGCATAGTACATGGATTCTGTAGCTTGTGGGACCTCACAGGCACATAAAATTGCAGTGCATGGATTTTTAAGAGCATTTTTTTTTCCTTCTAGCACAGTAGCTGGCATATGTCTTCTTTCCTCTAAAAACATGACATTTCATTGTGCTGGAAATAGCACTATGGATTAATAACAGGTTTCCTCAACGACACTGTCAGAGCTAACTGCTTGTTGGCTTCACCCTCAGCACTACATCTTCTGCTCTCCTTCCCCTGCTTGCTTTTAACCACTGACTCCAGCTTTCTCATTCCACACTCACTATGTTACCATTAGACTCGTTCCTCTAAACCTTACCCCAAACCTAGCCAAAATATGTGACTCACTCATGTGTGGAGTGTCCTTCTAATAGGTTAAGGCATTGAAATAAACTTTTTAAAGACTTCTGGAGAGTTTTGGGAGTCTTTTTCAGAAAAAGCAGTGGCTCAGCTGATCTAGTTGGCCTTGCTTTTTGAGTGATGATCTGCCCCCAACAAACCATGCTGAATGAGCTCCCTATGCCCCTGGTTCCCATGTTTTGTACCCATCCATACAGCCTCTTCTTCCTCTGCATGGGTAACTGAGCTTTGCTATGTAAATATCCTTTCTCCTTCTTCTTCTTCAGTTGCCCTCCTAAACTTTCTATTAGTTTGTCTGTCATATAAGTGTCATATAACAGCTATATTTCCTGTCATGAGAGTCATATTTCTTGTCATATAATACCAATACTCTGTGAGGAGGGTTACCATGAGGGCGGTTAAGAAAAATTAAAATGAAAAGTTTTTTGCTGCAGAAAGCTGTGAAATGTGCAAGGACAGATTTATGCACTTGTCACTAAGTGTCAATTCAGAAATCTGTTGAAGCAGAAACATACAGTAATACATCCTTGTCTACAATGTCAACCAAGGACATACCATTCTCTGCAAATTATAATACTCACAAAAACCAACCAGGTACTAAGCTATACTTCTCTAACAGGATTTTTTTTATAGTCTAAATTATTCTATATAGTTTACAAAAACTTCTGTTACAGAGAACTTCCCTTTTTGGCAAATGGTGTCTAGGGTCCATCAGACCTATTTTCAGACACCTATAATGGGGATGTTGGTCTCTAAACTAGCCACCTTGAAAACAAACTACCAGACTCTTCCAGGTATGACTCACCTTAACATCAGGTAGCTGTGGCCACTCATCTCAAGGGTATTACAAATATGCTTTGCAAAGAACATACTTCTGGCTATGGATAAGGTAAGCTGAGCTTTCTGCATAAGCAAAAAAAAACTTTTGAAAATGCAGTGAAGCCAGTACTGTCGCGGGTGAACTGCAATACAGCTGCAGAGAGATCAGAGCTAGTTAGGACAGACAGGCCTCAGAAGCAGGACCGCTACTTCAAAGCAGAACGAAGCCCAGGCTAACAAGCCCTGCCAGTTCTGCACTGAACATGTTTGGATGTCTTGTCAAAAAAGCCCTGAACCTGAGAATACTGCAAATACAGGCAAAAGTCTGACTCTATAGCATCAGAAAGGATTCAGCAGCTCCTATTTCAGTGCAGGAGCAGGCCTGAAACTGAGGTGTGTCCGCACCTCCTTAAGCAAAGGTCCTCATTCTGTACCAGCTTCTTCGTTGGGGGCAATGCTACTGAGCACCCAGCACCAGCTAAAGACACCTCTCTGGGCCTGCAAACTCCTCAGCAAGGATTCCCTATCAAGTCTGTGTAAAGTCCATCATTACAACTGCTGGTAGGGTAATTATTGCTAAACGTTGAGGAGAGGAGAGGAGAGGAGAGGAGAGGAGAGGAGAGGNGAGGAGAGGAGAGGAGAGGAGAGGAGAGGAGAGGAGAGGAGAGGAGAGGAGAGGGGAGGGGAGGGGAGGGGAGGGGAGGAGAAGAAGATTGTTAAAGCTCCTGTTTTCAGGGAACAATATGTTTTATTTTTTCAAAGTTCCTTCAGTCCAGAAGCGTTACTCTTTCTAAAACGATCTCATTCTTGCTGGCTCCAAGCTGCAACAGCTTCTGCTTGCAGTGGAAGAAGCTGATATTACCTAATACTGTGCACCACCACACAGAGGTATTGGCTGAGTAGAAACTGCTGCCACCTGCTTTCAATACTCAGTACCATATATCACATTTCTTATTTAACCATAGGCTTTTTAACACCATTATACTAAAATATCACACAACCACGCAACTGAACTCAGAAGACTCTCCAGCAGTCCCATGTCTTACCTCCTCACTCAAAGGGGTCAACTGGAAAAGATTGCTCGGGGCCTTGTGCATTCCAGATATTTTGATTATTTCTAAGGATGCAGACTCCAAAACCTCTCCAGGCAGCCTGTTTCAGTGTTAGACCTAAATGCTCCAAACCTTAATCACTTCATCTAGCTTTGCTGGTTTCATTTAGTTTTTGCAAATGGAAAAAGAAATCTACATCTCTGTGAGAACTGCTTTTTCAATAAAATAGGATTACAAAGCAGCATTAAATCTTTCTGGTTACCTGAAGTAAAAAAAAGGATAAAACATTTTGTGGTATGGAAAAAACACACTAGATGCCAAGAACAGAACTTCCAAACAAATTCAGGAAAGCACTTAAAATGGTCCACAGAACAAATAATGGGGTGATATAAGCCTGACTCTGGTAGTTATGAAACAGTCTCAGGAACCCAGACACAGTCTTTTTTTTATGATGATCTCACTGTTAATAGGAGACTAGTGAGTAACTAGTAAATTGCCTTTATGACAAAGTCATCTTCTTGCCTTGTTGGAACACTACCACCACCTCCTATTTCTTGGAAATGGCTAGAAGATTTTTAGACCCATAAACAACCTTCCATATTTTAATTCTTCCAAAAGAAATGTGTTTGCCAGGGGGTCAAGTTCCTGAATATACATACTCCCAATGTAATTTAACTTAAACTTACTAAAAATAAAATGATGATAATAATATTAATGTTTCAGGGCCACTGACACTGCTTAACACAACACATACCTAACTTTACTTTTTAACTATGTAGCAAACAGGGATACTAATGGTTCAAAAAATATTTTGAAGTTTGTGTGCATGTGACTAAGGCTATTTCAGTCCACATTTGGATGCTTTTTGAGTATAAGTTTCTGAGTTCTTGACTGTAACAATTAAAGAATTTGTTTTCCTGACTAACTATGCATATGAATTTGTGTGTTACAAAAGACTGTAAAAACACTTTAGGGAATATTTGGTAAAAAACTTAATATCAAAACAATATTTTTTTTGCATAGTGCATACTAAATCTTTGTATGCATGCTAAAAGTAATAAAGAAAATTAATCTTTAAATATATACACAGCAAAAAGCAATTCTATAAATAAGAAATGACAAAACCTCAGAGGTTTCCAGATTTCTTCACACATGGTATCTCTAAGGGTCTTGAAAGGATATATTAATATTTAGCTCCCCAATCAAATAATCATAGGAACAACCATACATGAAGTCAAACATAATCAGTTTAGTAGCAAAATTTGGAAGACTCAATTTGACAGCTCTACCTAAGATTGCATACTATTATTTTTTTTAATTCTAAATACCACTGTCATAGTTAGGGTCATGTGAAATTAAAATAGCACTGATGAATCTTTTTTGAGAAATGAGTTATAGCACTAATGTAATGCAAATTAGTTTCGCCTTCAGCAATTGATGAAGCTATGAAAGCTTCCATTTAAAGCAAAAGGATTTAGGTATTTACATGAATTTCATTACCATTACATTATGTGTATGTAACAACAATATTAGTATTATTTTGAGAACTGAAGTACTGTGTCTATATCAAATTTCAACATGTCGATCTGTTTGTTGCTATAAATTAATAGCTATATTATCAGGAAGAGAGATGTAGCTCCTTCATCAAGATGAAATTACAGAGAGTATGAATGATATATCCAGCCATTGTAATTTTCACGATGGGATACTTTTTCTTTCATGCTTATAAAGAGCTGTGTGGCAGCATGGGAGCCCCGTGCTTCAAGCACAGCCCCTTGGGCTGCTGCTGTCTGGTGCACAACTCACCCCGTTGCACCCGAGAAAGTCTGAGCAAAACCTGCGCTGAGAACTGTGAGAGAGGTTTAAAAAGTTATTAGGAGGTTTTGTGCACACAGCTGGGGTAAAAAAAAAAAAAGGAACTTTAAGTAACAATAGGCTAGTAAATGAATGAAACAGAAATGTTGAAATTGCATATTCCTCTTATTTACATCCCACACAAACATTTGTAGTGAATTCCTTACAATGCAAAAAAATTCTCCTACGTTCGCTGTTCCGTAAGCGTTGAATCCCAAAATAGCAACAAATCTCAGATGCAGAGCTAGAATGCAGCCCTACTGCCCCCTCCTGTCCTGACTGATGGAGACTGAGCTGTCTGTGGAAGAGGAACAGAAATGATCTGCACTTGCTCTGCATCCGAAAGCCCAAAAACGAGGCTCAGGGATACGTTCACAGGAGCTGCCTCTGCTTCAGTCATTTACACTTGTATTGATTGGGCACAAAGGAACACATCAAAAGAGCCCTCATGAAGATGTTACACTGATAGATAAAGTAACTAATGTCTTGGTTTAACCTACTTAACTTTAACTAATGAATTAGGAGTTAGTTGCTTCTTCTATATCCTATGGGGTCTATGGAAACCATTCCAATGGTCTATGGTCTATGGTCTATTCCAATGGTCTATGGAAAAATGCAAGCACAATTCAACCACCCTCAGATTTGTGCTTCTCTCTTCAGACCACAGAAATAAGGCAACACTTCAGTACAGCATCTAAAATACTGTAAATTAACTGGAATTTGGGATCAGGAAGTCCAGTACCACTGGCTATCCCTAAGAGATGAAACAGCTGATTGGGAATCTAAATATCAAATTTAGAGAGACCTACTGACACCTATATTTGGCCACAGAGTTAACACTATGTTAGCAAGAGCCATAAAATAGTGTTTAAATTTCAGAATTAATTTCCTAAAAAAACTTAAAAGTTTGTGCCACTGAAATAAAAACTTCTGTTCAACACATAATCTACAGATGGAGAAAATTTAGTCTTCTCTTTCATTACATATTGCAGGATGAGCTTATACATCAAAATCAATGATTCATACACTCCTCCAGTTCAATTTGTTCTTCAGTGGAATGGAACTTGTTGTGACTTCTGTCAAGGGGCTAAAAGCAATCAACTAAAGACAACTTGACAAAAAACAGGACTGGTTTAATTTGCCCTAATACAAGGAATATATTAGACAGAGGGATCTTTACTCTTTCAGTTCTTATTTTGACTGACAATCGATTGGTTTCTGTTTCTATTTACAGAAAAAGGATGCCATGAGGAAGCCATACAAGCATCTGCAGGGTACTCCCATGTGCCGGAGTGCAGTTGTGTACTGCATGAATGTATAGAAATGCAAACCTCATCGATAGAGGCATGCTTGGCAGCCACACACAGGAATTTTTTTAGACAGTGTTAGGGTAGATCAAGACATCTTGTAATTCCTAAGGCAACATAGAATACACTTTTCAGTTTGCTTAGTATCCTGCTGCTTAGCTTGGACATAGGCTTTAGTGAGGTTTGCTGCACAAGGGGATACATGTCTTTGGGTTTCAAAGTTTTTCAGCTGATTTTAGCATACTGCTCCTGGCTTTTCGATAACGACTTGCTCTCTCACTCACAGAGAGCCTGGCACCTTGTTAGGAAACTTCAAAACAACTCTGCAAATGAGCAGGCTAAGTCAACACCCCAGGGCATTAGTTTGTTCCCAATCAGGCTGAAACAGTTATGCTTGAAATATCTCCTGAGATAAACGGATATGGAAATATCAAGAGAGAAGGAGAATGTTCTTCATATGAAATAATACTGCAAGAAGAAAACTCTGTAGATTGTACTGTTAAAAGATGTCTAATTCTGAAGGTGTAACAGAAATTGTCCAACAACCACATGGTTCTCAGAAGCTATGGAGAGCTTCAGGAGCCTCTTCTCTCCAAAGACCCAGTCTATTGAGGGAGTGTTTAAAATGTGGCGGCTCTTGGGGTGAGAATATATTTTTTATGATATTGAAATTACAGCTGATCTAAAGCACAGTAAAGCATTGGTATCTATATTTAAGGATTTTTATATCATTTAACCCCATAACCGTAAAATAAATTCATAGCAGCAACAGCTCTGAGGTTGTTGCTGGGTGACAGTTAAACTATGATACCATTAGATACAACTAACATGTATTTTTGCTCAAGATAATCTTGTGTAAGTCTGATGGAAAACTACAGAGAGATAATTACACACATGAGAAGTATACGCAAAAAGTCTATGATTTCTCTTTATATCTGCTTTTTGTGCTCTTATAAGAGCTTTTGTATTAGCTTGTTTAGCCTTCACACAAACCTTTCTTGCTCAGTATTTACAGACTGTTTGAATCCTACCTACCATCTGGTTCAGTTCTGTGCCAAATTCCAGAAACGTTTTTCAGAAAAACATGAGCAAGTAAAAATGAATGCATATGCATGCTTTTACAAAGAAGTAATGTGTTATTTGCTTACCAGCTGTATTCATTATTGAATATTTGAACTTCAATATTTTTTCATTTCAGACACTAGAGACAGCAGAGTGGGATTTAGCTCATGTATCAAAATACTTAAGTCAGATTTCTGAATCTAGGTGTCTACCTGTAAGCATGTGGCATATCTCTCTGCAAGGTGCATTTTCTAGAAATGAACCAATATAGTACAAAAAGTAAAACAGAGAAGACAGCTATTCACAACCAAGAAAAATAGACTTCCATATATTAAATAAGGTTTATAGTATCTTACCATAACATTCCTTTCATAATGTTCATGCTCTTTCTCAAAATCTATTACAAAGCCATTTAGAGACCAAATAAATGTGAGGTCCAACGTGGGATCATGGGATGCAATACATTGCATGGTAGCATTCTCTCCAACAGTGACATCCACATTCAGTGGAGCTAAAATAATCCTTGTGGCCTCTGTGAAGTAAACAGCAAACATGGAAAATTCCAATAAACAAGTGCTTGTACAAATGTAACCCCAGATCAATAACTGTTTGATTGCACATGAAACCTCTCTACCAAACTTGTTCTGCATGTTACTCATGCAACTGCATTTCAAAAAAACAAACTAAAGAGAAAATAGGAAATGCTTTCACATCTGAAATGCCAAACTTGTACTTAGTTATTCTTCTAAAATGACTATGCATCTTTCTCTGGTCTACATTACTGATTATGTAAAACTACTTTTATTCATTGATAATATCTCAGAAAAATGATCAATCTTCTCTCCATTGCTGTAGTGTTAATAACAGTATTTCTTATTTTTTAACACACATCTCTTTAAAGAAGAGAATGTTCTGTCAGGCTGTCTGAGCTTTCCATTAGAGCACTGCAGAGATCTTACTGTGTTTGGTAAGAATACTAAGCAGGCATCAGAAACCACAGAAACTATGCAGATAAGATAGCTACATGAGGAAATGAAAGAGGCAAAAGTAGAAGAAAGGGAAAGCTGAATATCCCCCAGCTATCCCCAGAATATTCCTTTTTACAGGAAAAGAGGAAAAAAAAAAAAAAAAAAAAAAGGTAGAGACTTTATGATGCTTCCTAGACACTTTGGTACATGCACTTATTTCATATGGCAAATTAGCAACACTGCTCTGGATCGTTGAGGCTGGTCCCTTTTTTACCAGATACAGATCACAAAATAAAAACCTATGAGTAGAGGCTCTAATTGTCACATCTTGACATCCAATATCTTTCCCACAGAAAACCAGTGGAGGTAAGATAGTAAAATTTGGAGGATAATGAGCCACAGGAAAATAGCTCTGGCCATTAATTAAAATCTAGGTATTAGCAGAGGAGTTGCTACAGAAAACTCCCAAATGTTCCCAAATAGCTCACTGCCACCATACACAGGATAGCAGTAGTTCCAAATGAACCCTGTATTACTTGTCAATCTGACCTGGAGAAAATCCTTCCTCCAGATCCTAGTCTACCTGCTCCAGGTAGACTACCTAATCCTACCTGCTCCAGGTCGACTACCTAATCCTACCTGCTCCAGGTCTACCTAATCCAAACCTGCTTAATGCTTACCATATGAACATAAGCATATGAACATATGAACATATGAGCATATGAATATGCTTAGCATATGAATGTGGCACAACTGGGTAACTGAGGATGCAATATCTCACAGTGCATCAGAGCAACCTGTTCACATCTGATCTCTACATTCCTAGCTATGAGAACATGCCTTATCCTCATGGAAGGAGGCACTGCTCTATCATCAGAAATATTCCAGAAGTTAACATAAAGTCTTCTAGCAGTCTAAGGAGACTCTGAAACAGTGGTCAAGGAAGCACTCAGCAAACAACTTATGGGAAAAATCACGAGAGTTTCCTTTGTCTGTCAGCTTTGGTTTTAGCTTTTTAATTTCCTGTAGTTCTGAGCAATGTCTGAAAAGTTTTATGGGCCACACGCAAAGTCCTTGAGAATACTGTTTTCAAAGCATTCTTAGTCAGCCACCATCCTTGTCCACAATGTGAAAATAATTTTGAAATGTGCCATCTGACCTGCCTGTTTCTGCTGTGAGATCAAAGGAGTCTTCTGGTGTTCCTTTTCAGATGAACCACAGCAGAATACTCCAGAATAAAAGATTCTTTACAACTAGCTTATATAGTTTATAAACACATTTTAAGTGTTTCATCATGAGGCTTTATTATGTCAAAGTTCTTCCTGATTGTAGAGGTACAGTATGATTGCTAAGGGGCTCTGTTTATTTACATAATCTTTCAAAATAATTAAATGGTTGAATTAAATATTTAGACCTATAAAACTACAAAAGATGACAAAAAGTAACTGCAAACATTAAACAAATCTGATTACTCGGAATAAAACACTACAGTATCCTCTCATTTGATACAATAGAGCAGCCACAAAAGTGTTTTCATATGATCTGCTGATATGGATTAATTCTTATACAAGTACATTGATACGGTGATGTCACATCCAGCATCAGTTTTGGAACAGACTTTAAGAAATATATTTAATAAATAATTATGCTGCTATCAGTGAGACTTCTGGACGCTTGATTGGCATAACTGTTCATGCATGTCATCTTTCCTGTCTGTATTCAACAGATTATGAATTATCTGATATTGAATTATTTGACATCATATTTCAAATATTAATACCCTGAAAAAAAAGAAAAAGAGTAATGCAGTTATATGAATACCTCTATCTCACAACATAATGCTTTGAGTTTTGTAAGTCTCTACTTTCCATTAAAAAAAAAAAAAGCGAGAAAGAGAACTTAAGGAAGGACAAGAGAGAGTCCCTTTTCTTTGATCCATGGTCCAGAGACCATTCCTCTGTCTGAGCTATGCTAACAAGCTGAATAACTGCATTAAAATGTACTATCTGAATTGATGGATTCAATTTTACAATCCCTTACAGATTAATAAACATTTTCTGAAAAGGGCATTTTCTGTAATAAATTAAGCTATAAATTTACCTGTCATTTCTAGAGTACCAGTGCTATTAGCTTTTCCTCGGTTATTTTCTGCAAAGCATGTGTAGCGACCTTCATCCAGCTTCGTGATATTGATAATTTCCAGGCTCCCATCATCCCAAATACGTATGCTACAAAAATGTAAAAAAATACAGCATTTATACCAGAAAGCAATACTTTCATTAAGAACTGTAATAAGTTAAAAGATCACAAGGCTCAATTCCAATGCCTTTCTTCAAATAATATCAAGTTTATGACATAGATGAGGTAACATATAGTAGTTTATTATTATATAGCATATATTAGGTATTATTAAATAACACATTATATCATGTATACAATGTAAAACATTAGCAAAAATGCACTGTAGTATTGCTTACAGACCGCCCATGGGAGGAAGGGTGCAATAGAGATTGTTGTCTTCTCATAAACAGTAAACCAACCTTACCTGCTTACATACTTTTTTATCTACTAACACACTGCTGGACTGGGGTTCCTTTGCATAACATATTGCCTAAATACGTGCAATAAATGCTGTAGGTACAGACAATCAGGTTTTTTCATGTGACTGTTCCTCTAAAATCTATGAATAAACTTTGGAAGGGTAATGGAAATTCAGATCTCCCCTTCCCCAGTGGGGGCACTCCTCACTCAATCACAGAGCAAAGTGCAACCACAATCTGCAATATCACATTCTCTTCCACTAAACAACCGTCCTGAGGTAAGAGACAGAGAAGTTTCTGATCTCATTCTTAAGCATCCAACTATTGCAATGCAGCTGTATAAGATTTTTTGGCACTTAATATGGACCCTTGGTTCTGTGCTGGGACTAACTGCTTAAAATATAAACATTATTCTAGAGTCGTGCCTAGTATTAAAACTAAAATAAAGACTCTCATACACATAGCAGAGACAGCAGGGGAGCTAAGAACTGTTCTTGAGGGGTTTGGTGTGATTTACTAACAAAATGGGCTCCTTAAATGTTTTGAATTGTCAGAATCATAACGAAATAATATTAATAATGTCTCGGTCAACTGTGTGGAACACACATTATAATTTAGTATTAATTTCACTTCCTGCACTCTACAGGTGCCAGGGTGTCCTGCTTCAGTGCTGTCAGCATAAAGGGGAGCTTCACGTTGCCCTACCGTTCTCCTGCCCCTGAAGCTTGCAGAAATCAGAACTAGCCTGTAGGATAAATACAAACAGAAGTCAGCATTTTTAAGAAGTATTGTGATCACAAATAACAAATACTGACCGGCTCCCATTTACAAGCAACTCTGTTCCTTTGCTCCATGAGAATTTTGGCTTGGGAGCAGCTTTAGGCTTGCATTCAATTATTACACGGCCCCCTTTGGCTGCTAGGATTTT
Source organism: Nothoprocta perdicaria (assembly GCF_003342845.1). Lineage (NCBI taxonomy): Eukaryota > Metazoa > Chordata > Aves > Tinamiformes > Tinamidae > Nothoprocta > Nothoprocta perdicaria. The sequence goes on from NW_020455943.1 coordinate 3,388,605, forward strand.
CTTCTTCATAGGGTTCAGTTCAAAAGTTGGAGGTGAAGCTGAAGGGAAAAATTAGCACATTAGCATTACTGTTAATGACTTCTGTGCAGAACACAGTTTGTTTGCAACATAAGGACTAAGGTAAATGACAGAACTACTGATTGTATATAAATATCCATTATTCAGACTATTGAGAAAAATATTAATGACAGATGATGAGAAAAATAAATTCAGTGAGCTGCATATGCTGCTGTGAAAGAAACAAGAATTATTCTGCAGTTCTATGCACTAGAGGTTTCTTCCTGTTGATTTCTGAAATCCATCTTCCTGATGGATTTCTTTCCATCTAAGTTTAACCTAACAAGATCAAAGCCCTTTAAAATCAGTAGAAAGTTCTTCTCTCTCAAAGGCCTTTTGATCAAACTTAATAAAATTTAGATTTCTGGAGATGAACTTCTATAAAAATTCAGCTTGCTCATTCAGTTCTGCTGTCAAATAATAGTTGGTTTTAGTTTTCAGTGGCTCTAAACTCTGTCTAGCAACTTGCAAATTATTCCCTTCTTACTCTTTGTAGTGTTCTGCTCAGCTAATTTCTCTGTCCAATCCTGTGCCCTCTACAAGAGCAATGACAAATGACAGCCTGTAAGGCCCACACAGATGTACCTGCAATCAGATCTTGGTTTATTAATATTTTCTTAACTTTTAACTGAATACAAGACAAAATGCCTTCAATTATTTTGCATTTCTGTGTTCCATCATTTTTAACAATGCCAGCAAATATGTGTGTAGCTTGGGGAAATACAGCTATCAATGATAGCAGTAGAGAAAAAAACTGACAGACATTCGATCTCACTAACAGTGAAGTTTATAAATGTGCATGCAAACAGTGCTAAACTTTGAGTAATCCAGGTTAGTAGTCAGCAAATGGCAACAGAAGAGGGATGATGTATTATATTGTTGTGCAATGGGTGGGTGAAGTCAAGATTAGTTTAGCTGCTAGGAAAGTCTGAAGGCAGATATGTTAGAAAAACACAGCGTAACAACTGCAAGAAAATTCCCCATGAAAGCCACATCCATAACATACAGCCAATCCAACTGATATAAATGACATCAGTAGAAGGGTCAAAAATGTTTTAAACTTGAGCACTCTGTATATGAAAATCTATGCTTCTGCTATAAGATAATAGCTGGGAAGAAATACCGAATTAATAACTATATGCAGGTAAGCATCAGAAAAAATCTAGCAAATGTTCTCTATAAATTGATAATTTGACTCTTAGGCTTATTGTCAAAACCCATCTTAAGTCCCATCTCACCTAGATTCAGTTCTTTATTATTCCAATAATGTATTATCAAACAATTCTTGCAAATATGAGTACTATCTTACTCAAACTCAAAATTGTATATAAAAGCAAGTAATTTCACTGACCCACAATCTTCAGTTCAGCATTTGCATAAATAATTCCATGTGTGTTTTCTGCTATACATTGATACATGCCAGCATCTTCAAAGGTCAGACTTTGTATTCTTAGTTCACCTTTCCGGAACTGAAATCAATAAATCATAAAATGAATAAAATCAATAGCTTTTCATTTAGACTACACATGCTATAGAATTCAATGTTGATTGTTATGTTTCCGGAAAAATCAACACTCAGTAACACTACGTACATCTACTCTTCAGTCCTTTCTTTTTCATCCAAATTCAGACATTACTGATCCTGAACAAGATGTTCAACTTGTTCTAGTAAACAAGAAGTGAAATTTGTTTTATTCACATAAGCTTTGTTTTGCGATGTCTAATGGTCATTATATTTTATGTACATTATTTTGCAAAAATAGTTAAAGGTCAATCCATGCCCTTACAAGGTGGACAGAAAATTTTCAAGATTCCATGGAGAAGTAGTACAGATCACTTCTTTACGATGAAAAAAACATCGTTAAATCAAAATAAGTATCAGACTTGTTTCTTAAAAAATGTCTAGAAAGGAACAAAATATCATGTGATATTTTGTAAACTATAAGTAGATGTCAATTGTTTTCGTTTTGTTTTTGAAAAAAAAAGGCATTACTAAGTTCTCTTTTCTTGTGAAAATTAGACTGAAATCCTCTAATCCTGTACATGATTCAAGTGCTTCGACTAGTGGAAGATGAAAAGAAATACTATTTATCTGAAGAAAGAAAGGATTAAAAGAAAAAGGTTTCCTCTACTGTTTTTTTCTTTCTAAATAATATTTTCAAGTTATCTTCTTTTTGTGCTACATGAAATGCCAATTTAATAATTATATTTGATTCATAAATAAGTTATATTGTCATGGCTATTCATTTTTAAAATTTAATTTCTATTTAGAAACCATCTTGGAATTGCAATATGCAGCATAATCTTCTGGTGTTCTGCAGTATGCAGGTTTTGTCCATAAAAGCCACGATTAGCGGGGACAGTCAAGTAATTTGCTTGTTAAATCACTTGGTTTTAATAACTACAGAAGCTAGAATATAGCATTGTTTTTTTCCTTGTGGCTGATGGTGACATCTCTGTTCTCTTTCCATTTTTTTATGTTTTTCTTAAGATATACAGGCAAAACAGCTTCATCTCATTGCCTTCTTTTGTATCTGAATGTCAAGATCAGTGTCACCAGGGCTCAACAGAGATAGTGCTGCATCTTCTGTTTTGTTTGTTCTTTAACAGCTCATCATACAGTATAAGCCATGGATATTAAATATGAATATAGAATTGCAATGCTTGGATTGCAAATCAACTTGACTTAAAAAATCCAGAGCAATAACCTTAAATTATCAAATGGCACTCATTTAAACTTCACATTGCCTAAAAGAACTGATTTTTGCAGCATTCTGTGACCAAAATATATTCTGTGACCAACTTATATGATATAGGAAAATCACCAATCATTTAAAAATATTTCTTCTCATGTCTCCACTGACTTCTTTTTGTCTTAGATTTTTAAAGACACACTCCTGCTCAATATTGTAAAAAGGACTTCTTTTAGAAGCTGATAGCACTTTTTACCTTGAGAGAAGAAAACAGCATTTACATATAAAGGACTGAAGGAAAAGAGGTATCCACACACTACACATGCTCAGATAGCAACTTCAGAATCCAGAGCTCAGTATTAAATAGTGTAAAGGATTGTACTTCAAAATTAAAAATGAGTTTGAGATAAATTTTTTTTTTAAAAATTAAATTTCCAGCGCAATATAATCAGTGAAAATTCCTATCAATATGATTCATTTTTTAAAAACTTTTTAACAAGGCATGCTTCAAAAAATCACTTCCACTGGCTAGTAAGCAACAAATACTGCACTATCTAGAGCAAAATACATACCGAGGCACCGTTTTTCAGCCACCTAATGGTGGGAATAGGCTTGCCTGTAGCTACACAAGGCCAGTAGAGGTCACTGCCTATGTCCTTCTCCGTATCATTGATATGTTCCACCCACTCTGGAGATGCTAAGGAATAAAAACACATGAGGCTTTGTAAGTTTATCAGACGTATTTAACTAACATTATGATCTATTAATTCCACTGCTTCTTCTGTGACACTTAAGAGGACACAAAGACTAATAATGGAAGCTCTGGTAGCTCAGAACCAGTGTAAGCCGGAGTGAAGCTGTTTGGGTGTTACCATATTGGCTGTGGAATAACTACTAGGAACTTTTAATGAAAAGAAAATAGAGAATTGAAATAATGATTTATGAATGTCCAAAGATACAAGGTAATGCAGACAGACATGTAAACTGTACAATGTAACAACAAAAATGATAAATTGCATAAAATCGTGCAACCAGGAACATACTGAAAGCGTTTCCAAGAAAATATTCCCTTCATCCAGAGAAGATATTTAAGAAATTAACACAGAAAATGTTCCAGCATTATTGTTTTTACTAAATAAATTAATCTATTTATTAGCTTTATATATATAAAGCAAGCAGTAACAACCATCCCATACCAGTTTTGAATTTGTCCTACTGAAGTTCAAAAGCTTAACTGAGGATCCTAACTCAGGACATGCTCTGTACTGTCAATGCAAAGGGAGAGAAATGCTCTGAAGTTAATTCTGATGGTATGTGGGAAGCCACGGTTGGATGGCAGAAGTCTCAGTGAGTCTAGTTATTGGGGATCATTCGCTATGAGAACTGAGGAACAGTTTTTCAGTCCCTCATTTACCCAAATGCACAAAGGTAGTCAGAATACAGGCTTGACTGTAGCTGGTAGGGGACATAGGAATAGACATTAAAAAAGAAAACAAAAGAACAGACAAAATGAGGAAAAAAGCGAGCATAATAAACCTAATGATTCCTTTTTCTTCTTGGAAGCTCTTTCACTTTAAATACTCTATTTAATTCAATAATTTTCTCTATGCATAATCATATTAATGCTAACACACATTGATGTCAAGGTGTATATTCAGTCATCATAAGCATACAAGCCAAGCAGATGCTCAATTAATAAATGATTGTTACGCCTGCCACTCACTGCATGGGTTTTGATTTTGTTTATTAATCCAAATACCAGTATGTCAAGATGATGCAGTGAGTCAGCATTGACAGAGTGTGAAAAAAAAGATACTTCCAATACAAAAAAGCAATACAACTAGTAAAGAATAAAATTGTTCTGCTACCTTCTACATAAACTCTCGCCTGATGTTTATCCTTTCCTTTATAGTTTTCCGCTTCACATTCATAAAGTCCTTCATCTTCATACTGAATATTGAAGATCTTGAGAACTGCACCAGACATGCTTATCTCAGCTGTGGCCGGCATGGGCTCAAGGTATTTACTCCACCTCAGTTCAGGAACCGGACTTGAAAAGGTACAATGAGATCAAATCAGCATGCTCAAGAACTGGCTGTTAAATTGGAGACTACAGAAAAGTATTGATAATGAAATGCATATTTTGCTTCCTGAATTGTGAAGGTAAGCAGTGCTCTTCAATTATTTTAAAATACACTTACTTCCCAAGAGCAAAACACTCCAGTGTCACATTCTGCCCCAGGAGTGCATATGTGTCCTTGAACTTCACCTTGATATCAGCAGGATACACTTTTGCACCTAACATTAAAAAAAAGAGATTCTCAGAAATGGCCTAGCAAGAATGAACACAGCAACTATAACCTCCTCAGTTCTGCAAAACCTTTCTTAAAATTAGACATCATTCTTCTTTATAATGCATAATTGTCTGGCCAGATCCGTGAATGAGGGTACGGAGAAGTGATAGAAATCCAGGTGGCAACCGTATGCAATCAAGTCTGCCTGATCTCTGAATCTCTGAAGGACTCTGTGATCTCTGTAGGGCTCCTCTTGGCACCGCTACAGGAAGAACTCGGTGTGGGTATCGAGGAGGTCAGGTGAGGAGGAGCAGGACAGAGATCTCTGCTTTGCAATTGCCCAAATTCAATCATCTTTCTTCACAATAATATGGGACATCTAACTGATAAAAGGTTTACTGAAATTCTGATCATCTCCACTTCACGAGGCTCTAGTGATTTACAGTCTAAAACACCAAAGGAACCTGGTTACCATTTGGAAAATAAAGAGTTTTGATGAAGAATTCAGAGAATAATAACGAAGAATGGAATAGGTGGCTAAGGGGATTGACCCATGAGACATAGAGACCATAGGACATCCACCAGGATAGGAGATTTAAACAAGATAAAAAGTATTTTTCATTTTCATTTGGATTTTCCTGGAAATATTTTAATTCCTAAGGCTGCTTCCTAAGGTATCAATTCTCTCATAAAGTTTCTGCTTCCCACCTATACCCTTTTGAACATTGCCAACATCAAAAAAACATACGAAATTCCTTGGGATGAGCACAGGGGCTAAGCACACGAAGGAGGTGGGGAAAACGCTATTCTCAATGATTCAAAAGGATGTTCATTTTGTGAATGAATCAATAGACATTTCCTTCACAACTTTCACTGTGGATAGGAATTATTTGAATCTTCGTATGTGGAACACTAAAATCTGTGTGCAGTAGCCATTCTGCAGTGTTGGTTTAAGACTTACCACATTATTTGAGAGGCTGAGTGAGCTGGGCCTTTTTTCTCTGGAGAAGAGACGGCTCAGAGGGGATATGATTAATATGTATAAGTTCAGGAAGGGAGAATGCAGGGAGGAAGGGGACAGGCTGTTCTCACTGGTGGCCAGCGATAGGACGAGGGGTAATGGCCACAAACTGAAGCATAAGAAGTTCCGTCTCCAGGTGAGGAGCAACTTCTTTACTGTTAGGGTGACAGAGCAGTGGAACAGGCTGCCCAGGGAGGTTGTGGAGTCTCCTCCTCTGGAGGTCTTCAAAACCCGCCTGGATGCCACCCTGTGCCACATGCTCTAGGTGTGCCTGCTTGAGCAGGAAGGTTGGACTAGATGATCTGTAGAGGTCCCTTCCAACCTTAAATATTCTGAAATATTCTGAAATATTATTCTTCTCACATAGCTAAAAATAATGTAATGAATGAGAAAAACAAAAATACGAACAGTTAGAACATTGCATGTATGCAGTATTTCCAATAAATACTTACGGTCTGATTGTGGAATAAGTGGAATAAATCTACTGAATACGCTCTTTGTTATTGAAGGGCTTGACACAAAACATGAATAATTGCCCTTATCTGATGCTTCTACATTTGCAATATAGAGATTGCCGTTCGTCTGTGATACAAATCGCCGTTTGTCCAAAGCAATGAAGACCGGGAATTCATTTAGAAGCCAGCGATAACTCAGATCATCTGGAGGAAAATATTTTCTAGTTAATAATAGAAAACAAGAGCAACACCGCAGGCTACTTAAGCTATAGTGGACTCTCTGCATATAAATTACTTTCCTTTGATTTCTAGTTTACAAATCCTTTATCCAGGAAAGACAGTTCTGTGAGATGGAATATACTCATCCCAGTAGCCAGGTATTCTAGCTGTCTACACTGAACATAGGGTCCTACTCCCAGTAGTCCAGACTTGTCCAGATCACTGGCAATGTGACTCTAGTGAGCACGGTTCCCTTTGAGCCCATCATTTTTACAAGAACTGGAGTGGAAGGTGACCAGGGAATGTGCAGCTGGGTCTCACACGGACATAACTGAAAAGCTCGGAAGTCTGTGTCAGTCTTATGATTTAGACGTGACCTTAGAATATTGTAGCTAGAAGTATGTTTCAGTTCCTTCCTCAAGATTACTTGTGCTACTGAGACACAAAACAAAACATACATCTCATTTTACAAATAAGGTGCAGTAACAGAGCTGCTAACAGCCAAATTCGCCCTCATGATAGAACTGGATGGCATAGTGAAGGGCATAACCCTGCAAAGTTCTTCAGGACCTAAGGCTACAAGAAAGGCATTTCCAGTGATATGTAAGCAATTAAGAGATGTCATCTCATCTCTAATCCTTTGAGAATTCCTGCTGGTGTTCCATGAATTCAATGGGAGACCCTGACTACCTGTGGTGACTCTGTTACATGGAATGAAGTTGGCCTTGATGGAGATCAGTAGAAAGTCTGGAATACAGAGATACTCAGATCTGTTGAGATGCAGGCCAAGCCTCCCCTACATTGTCAAGATTAGTTTTAGTCACCTTTTCTGTAAGATCCATAACTGCTGGTAAATTCAAACATATCCTTTACAAAAGCTCAACTACACGCGTATATTCAAAACATACCCAACCTGAAAAGTGATTCCCATGCTGTACAGAGGTTACATTTCATATACGCTCCATCCAAGAATTTATATAAACATGAGAACAGAGGCTTATATTCCCCATGCCCCTGACAGAAACACAGCCATAGTTTGCAGAAATATTTTTCAATAATGGACAAATTTAAATAGCTCAGTTTATGTACTGAATGGATTACTTTATCTTCCCAGGATTAAATACATCCAAGGCAAAAATTACCTCAGGCTATGTTTAAAACTTGTCATAAGTCTAATAAATGAAAAGTGATCCAGACAATCTCAAGTTTGCTAACTACTTTCAAATAAGAGAAGTAGCTGCACTAACCAAGTCAGATATATTTAGGACTCTTTTACTGTAGGCATACTCCCACCTGTTGCAAATGCCACTACTATTTTGCTCCATTCAGCTTAAATTACACTTTAAAAAAATAAATATTCCTTTTTCTTCTACTCACATGAAGCTGAAAAAAATTTGGACAAATTACCTGGGTAATGGTAGGGAGGATCACACAGAAGCACTGCTCCAACACCTTCTCGCACTTTAACCTCATAGCGTTCCTCAGGTGGAAAGGGATCCAGGTCTATTTAAAAAAAAAAAAAAAAAGAAAAAAGAAAAAAAGGTTTTTTTCACAATAGATTGTTTCTATTATTTCAGTCCTGTAGAGAAGGATATAGACATGCAACAGTTTTGGCCTGATATCTATGGAAAAATAATGTCCATTTTGGTTGACTTAATCTGGTCACCTAGGGCTAGTGAACACAGTGCTGACACATCTCTTGGACTGGGGCTTTAGGACAGAATTGTGTCAGATCCCATGAAAACCTTAGCTGACCCTCTTTATACCAGTTTCCATGCAGCAAAACAAAGGGGCTATTGTCAAAGAATGTAGAAACATGTTCTTCATGGAATTATGCATCATTCCACAGACTCTGAAAAAAAATTTTACGGTATCTGGAATAATAAATCAATGGTTGCATGTCACAACTTATTTTATTACTTTAAAGAATAAATTTCAAATGGAAAATAACTACACTTTGCATTTTCCTACCATTCTCATTTTGTGCATCTAGTCTGCACAAAATCACCAGTAAATCACTAGTAAATCACCAACACCTTAAGGCAGAGAATACTTCTTGTGCAGCACTGGCATGTCCCCAAGCACAGCGAGAAGGAGGAACTCCTGACTGGAAGCTTGTTCTAAACACTGCTTCAGTATAATGGTAACATGATAAGAGCAAAGTGCATGATCTAAGAACGAATTTTTTTTATATATTTAGATGGCTCGCAGCTACCTTTGCCTTCTGTTAAGCTCCCAAGGCTGTTAAAATTGTCTGTCTCTGGGATCTAATTAGAACTTAAGTTCAAGAGTAGTCAGCCAGAAAAAATACAAACAAAACCAGCACAAAGCTACATAAAAAAGAGATTAAGTAGAAAGAGACAATATACCACTGTAAATCGCAGTGTAGAGTTAGATAGATCCAGTAGACACTTTGCATTTTATAAAAATAATTAATTTCTTAACTTCTAAACTAAATTGCTATATTTTACTATTTTGAAACTATTTTCCAGCAAAAAAAAAACAAAAAGCAAAAAAGAACCCCAGAAACCCAAAACAGTACATCAGCTTCTGACTGTGCTCAGAACACACCAAAAAGCCACTAAATATTCTTGAAGAATAAAATTCCGTCCTTGAAGGGTGTTTGTATAACAGCTAGAAAAATATTTTCATGGTTTTATTACACTAAATCTAGAAAGAATTATTTCTTTTCTTCTTGGTAGGCAATCCAGTTCTACTAAATACAATGTCTTCACATGGATTAATCACCATCCACCTGAATTCATAAAGTTTACAAATGAGTGTGGTTTTGTTCCACTATTTTTGCAAATTTAACCTTAGGATAAAATGAAAAGGCATCTCTCAAATTGTAGCTGGTTCAGCTACATGTTTCAAACTCTTCTAAAAGGCTGTTACCATTTTTCAATTAGCTTATACACATTCAAAAGCTCTACTGAAGATCAGAGATTTTCTGTATTTTTAGCAACACTATATTCAAATTTGAAACTTGAATAAAAGTTTTTTGAAACTATCATAATCATGATGAAAAGAGAATAGAAAGTTTTTACAAATTACTGTAGAGGAGAAGAAACGTGGCCAGCTAAATGAGAAGTTTAATACCATATTTTAATCAGTGATTTATGAGCTTCCAGGTATCTTTTCAATCCTGTTCCTCAGCATTTTGCCCTACTAGCATTAAAAAATTTAAATACTGCCTATCAAGTTTCTGTTCACTATACTGGTTCAGTACACTAACTGTGAAACTCTCCTGATGCCTAGGATTGCTGTGGTTCTACTGTTTTCATCTATTACATTTATTTGTTTAAAGTAGCTGCAGGTGTCACTGTAGCTTTAATCCCATGGGGTGTTCAAGACTGGCGTCACTGATGCCTGCTGTGTAGACCTCTGATACAACTGATTTTAGGAATATCTTCATTGCCCACTGAATTCTGATGTCATTTCCATCAGACAGAAGTAACAGTCTGGATTTTTTTTCATGCTAGAAAATATGCTGTGCAAAGCAAAGACTAAATCTATATTAATTCTTACATGCTCTAGCAGCTCCTAGCACTCTCTTGAGTCTACTTGAGATATGTAATCCCACAGTATCACAATTACCAGCAGAAAAAGGAAGATTTCGTTTTGTTTCTAGTCTTACACAGTAGGGAGTGAAACTGCTCAGGGAGACAAGAGGAGCTCCAATCACCTTATATTGAGATTAAATGCCTCCCAGAGCTTTGTGAATGGTCACAAAGAGTCAGTTGATTCTTTTTTTTTGTCTTCTAATAAAAAAATACTGCCAGCAATAAAAAGGCAAAATAAAACAAAAGTCCCAAAGTTCCGATCTTCAGCGAGAAAATTTTATATTAAACTTCATGCAGCACATCAGTTCTCTGCAATGCATGCATTTGTTGATGGGGTATGTTTGTGCATATGTAGGCACTTAGAAGATTAGATCATGATTTTCTGAAGTTGACAGAAATGCCCCCAGCAGGGCGTTTACTGGACAGCAGGAGTGAGGAGTCCACTTTACTCCAGGGCACGGTGCCTTCCCCCATCAGGCAGCCCAGCTGCAGCTTCACCAGACCACAGCCTGGCCACCATCCATCCAAACTTGTGTCTCCTTCTGGGCCTATTTTCCCCTAAGGTTCTACCATGCCTTAAAATAAAAGTCTCCACATGATGATTTCAAGATCTGGCTTTGTGAGTCTCTTCCATTAATAATTTAATAATAAATTACTCAACAGCTTTTAAGGTGAGCCGAATAATAAAGAACATCTCTGCAGACTAAGGGAACAAGATTGTTCTTACTAATACAGCTCTATGATGTATGTAGCTAAACACTGCAATGTAAAACATTGGACATCTCAACCTAACTGGAATGTTTCTAAATATTTTGTCATAAACATTTGCTTACTTCCAAAACGCAGAGTGGCTTCGCTGCTTCTAACAGTTCCAAAGATATTCGATACTATGCAGACATATTTTCCAGCATCCTTCGATTTCTCTGGATTATTGATTACCAGTCTGCCTCCCACCATACTGTAGCGTTCCTTTGTTAAATCAATGTCCCAGTTGTTGAGTTTCCACCTATTAAAAAAAGACAAGACAGATGTAAGATTTGCACCCCAAAAACCAATCTGGTAAGAAATACGATTTGAAAAACAACTTTCTAATGGGTTCACATGTTATATTAATAATCTCATATATTGTTAATCACATTTCTGTACATGTTCTCATTTTTCTCCAGCAAAAGCCCATAACTTCACAAACTTCATAGATTCTTTATCTCAGTTTGCTTCAACCTTCCAAGAGATGTGTCCCAGGTTAATCTTGATTGCTGGCAGTGTATTACAGGACGCTCTAATTGGCTGCAAATGAGACAGCTCAGGTGCTGGAAACATAAATACAGCTGCACAGAGCTTAGGACAAGCTGATTCACCCTGTCTTTGCTAATGGCACAACACTGACAACAGGTCAGGCACTGCGAGGAGCAGGGACTCAGCCCAGGTAATGGCTCTGCTTTGCCTGGGCTTCAGGATGGCCCTTGCTCAGGTCCTTTCAGCCCCAGATCCTCTGCTACCAGGTCCTGAAACAAATACTTAGAAGACAGCACAGACACAGAGCACAACCAGCACTGGGACTACAAATATCCTCAATGAGATAGCTAGCCCGGGCCACATTGGCCTTAAAAGATCCTTCTGGATCTTTAAGGATTAATGTGATGTTCAGAAGCTTCTTGTGAATTCGCTCTAGGGGCTACAAATATTTTGTAAATTGGATGTAAAGCCTATTTATTATAATCAAAAAAAACTAGTAATTCCCATCTTAATAACTGTAAAACCCTGCAGTTAATTCATTGAGTTGCTGCAACCTCCACTTCTCAAACTAGGGGAGGAACTCAATAGATGATGCATATCCATTACCCACCTCTACCAACTTTCAATACAAGTGAGTGTGACCCCAGGATCTAGGAGCTATAGGAATGTATATGTACTACTGTGGCCACAAGGGGGAGCCCATCATCTTGTTTGCAAGGAACGTCAAATTTCCTGAGCAAAATAGGAGACAACTTACTACTTAAGGAGAAAGAAAAATCTTCATACACTAAAGACGTATAGTAGTTTTTGCAAATGAGAAAGCATTTAGTTTGCTTCCTTTTTGAAAAGTTGTACCAACGTTTTCTGAATAATGACTTTTGAGATTAAAATTGCGATTTCTCAAATAAAGAAATGATAGTAGAAATAATCTAAGCGACAAATATGTTAAATTCAACTAAAACCAAATAAATAAATAACAGGTTTTTCAAGATGTAATAAAATAAAGTTTTTCACTTCTTCAATGGTTTATCAGGCCTATTTATGGGTGTCTCTACAAGAGGGCGGCTGCAAAAGCATCACAGGCTGTAGGATATCCACATCCAACTCGTGGTTCTTCTTTCAGAGTAAAATAGGAAACTGAAACAGGAAAAACCTGAACTTCAGTCCCCCTAACCTAAGCTGGAAAGATGGCTTCTTTATTATTTTTTAAAGATTTTGCTTTCATTTCATATCTGGACCACCATTGGTTTTGAATGCTGAAAACATTTAGTGCAACAGGAATGGGAAGCTTTTAACACCTGCAGTCTGGTCTGCTGCTGGCAAAGCAAGTGAAGGTTGATTCTGAAAAACAGCAAGGCTCCCATTACCTTCCAGCACTGAAGACAGTAGCTATCCATTAAGACAGCCAATGATTCCATTTTACTATGTAAAATACAGAAAGATCTTACCTGTAAGTAGGAAAAGGAATTGCTCGAGCCCTGCAGTTCATTGAAACTTGCCCATCTGAAGATTCTTCTGGGTAGATGGTATCAATGGGCTGTTCCTCAAAAACAGGTCCATAACCTTTGTTTCCTTCCTCTGGAACTAAGGCTGTTTTAAAGCAATTATTAGTTAAAAAATAAATTCTCACCAGAAAAAAAAAATCCAAATGCAAAGCAAAAATCTAAAGCTTAAGTGCTCCTTATCTTATGACCTACTTAGTTCCAGTGCTTTTTATATATATATATATGAAAGGAATCATTATTGCACTATACAAAGAAAATAAGTGAAAATTTGCTTCAGAGAGGCCAACAAATTCTCCTCAAACAGATCTAGCCACAAAGCAATATTCCAAAGATTAAGTGTTCCTTAGCTCCTACTTAGCTCTAAGTGTTTAATATATTTTGAAGGAATCTTTACTGCACTGTATAAAGAAAATATTAATCTTAGAGCGGACAGCTGAGCCTTCAACAGTTTCCAAAACTCATTTCTGTTCTTTTATTCAACCTCCTGTATTAAAAATAATTTAAGCTTGCATCGTCAGTCTCTCAAATGCCAATAAATGTTGAAAGTAAGTTTTGACAACAAACGGTGTTTCTAATCTTTATTCTCCTCCATTTGTTGATACTGCTATAAAGCAGTTTTAAAGTTTAAGGGTCTACCTGCTCCTACTGCATTTCTTCTCTCCTCCTGTATAAGGTTGCTCTTCTGTGTTGGCTGGGGAAATTTTTAGTACTATGCATTATTATCTATGCTTCTGGGGAGAGAAAGAAAAAAAAAAAAGCACTACATATCTATAATGCTGCGTTTAAAAAAATCTTCATAGATTAGCATGTAAATCGGCAATGAAGAGGTAAAAGTACTTAATCAAACTATGATCTTATTCTCTTCTTGAACTTGGTTTTAATGATTTTTAGATTGAATTAGGATGGTTTTATAAAACATAAAAGACAATACAGAACCTATTATGTAATCAAAAGCTGTCTACTGTGTAAGTATTAAAATAACATATGTGCATAAAAGAATCTTTATTCACAAGTAGACAGTAGATTAGAGCATTAGCAGAAAACTTTGTGCAAATGGGTAGAAAGTATGATCACTTCCCAGTTCTAGTTAGCATGAAAATAATCACTGTTTCCCTTGGGGACAGGAACGGGTCCAAAAGGCGCGGGGCTGCTGTGGTATTTACAGTCAGGCAACTTCATTTGCCCGAGGAATTCAGAGAAGAGAAGCCTTACAGAGAAGCAGAGAGGAGCACTAAAAAGAAGGGCAGAGCTTTCTAAAATGATCTGCCTGCTTTGGTATTTTAAAGCACAATACTACACACAAACTTCCATACCATTAGATCAAAAGAAGAAGTCGTGTTAGACTGTAGAAGCAGGGACGATGTATTTGCACAAGGCCTGAAATGGCTGGGCCACAAACCCGGTGGCAGTTTCTGTGTGGTACTTAAATATGAATATAAAATAACAAGGGCTGCTAGCAGCAAACAGCCAGCCATATCACATGCAGCTGCACTGTATGGACCTTAGGACTTAAACGATGTTACAGACCACTTAGGCAACTCATGGCATGCATTTTTAATGCTTCCAACACTATTAGTTAGCCTGAGTGAACGTCTGTTTCTCACACCTACCAAATATGCTTTATAATGGCAGTTCTGCTGCAATCTATTCTGAAATCAGTTTCAGATATCTAGTTGAGCAGAAAAAGATGAGTAGGATGCATGTTAGGAGTGGCAATGAATAAACCTTTCATTCACAGACATAAAATTGAGTGCAGACCAACAACCAACACAGCATGGGGCAGAAAAAAGGAAGAGAAAGGCCCTGTGAAAAAAAAAATAGCACAAAATGCTCATGTCTTACATGAAAAGTGTGCACCTGTAATTAAGGTTGGGGATTGAAGGAGGATAGATTGGGGGTATCTGGAAAAAAAAGATTGATTGAAGGACTGGACTGAAATTTTGCTTCCAGGAGCAAGGGAGACATTAACATACAGAAAGGAAGAAGAAAATGGTTCTATCACAGAAGCAAGGGATGAGAAGACAGACACATTTCACTAATTCTGGTCCTTCTTCAGACAAGAGGATGGTGTACATGACCTCTCAAAGACTCTTACTACCTTCTTTTCTGGGTACATTGCATGTGATCGGGACTTGAAGTTGGAGCAAAACCTCTCTTCTAGTTCTAGCTATTCAAGGCTTTGTATAGTGAATTCTACAAAAGAGATTTAGGATTTTCAGTAAGGCTAAAATGTATTAGGAAGTCTTTGTGAAAGTCAAGCAAACCTCTGTGCGCCAGACAACATCATGGATCCTCTATAACAGTGGACACTGCTGGAAGACAGTCCTGTCCCCTCTCCAGCGGATACCCCGGCTGGGCAGTGTCATTTCCCCTCTAGCTGTTCTTGCAAAACCTCTCATGCTTGTCTGACTTCTAGGATAGCTGACAGAGCTGAAGAAGGTGGGTATCTATTCACCCTTAGCTTCCTAGATCAGTTTTCTACCAGTTAAGTGAGCTTAATTGGATCACGGATGAACATCCATGTCAGTACCAAGGATGGGATAGGAGTGGGCATGAGAGAACAGGAGCAGGGGGATATGCTGCCACCCATTCAGTGGAAAGGAAAAACCTTGTCGTGTTAACTGAACCATCTGAACAATGTACTGTCTAACTAAGACAGATATATCTGAAAGCCTTGCAAATGAAATATCAAGTTATATTAGCACACCTTTATTTTCACAGCACAAACCTGTAAGAGCTCGTAATATAAAATATACAACATGTTCAGAAAAGATACCAAATAGTTGTCTGAAAATAACAATCAGAAATCACCTAAGGCAGTAATTTCCCAGTCAAGTCATGAAATTTTGACAAGAGTAGAGAAAAAAAAGTCAAAAAAGTCACAATAAAAGGGCTTAATCAGTGCAATAAAATAGTATATATTTAATTCAAGTAATGTCAGATTCTTCCATATAAATGTATTTTAGTAAAAAAAGCACTAGCTGTCAAATGATTTAATTGTGCATTCTAAGCAACAGTTATATTAGCTACTATTACTATTTCAATGCTGCAGAAATATAATTTCTTTTTAGACTCTTGATAACTTGGATCACATTTTTGGTTAATATAAGTGATAAAAGGAATACACCAATGTAAGATGTCTCCCTGGTTATATAGAAAGGAAGACGTTTTCCAACCCATATTCATTCCGTTGGCATTATTCAAGCTTTAAAAAGGAAAATTCCACCACAAATCAGTAGCTGATCAGCTTTCGATCAATCCTCCCTGGAACTCCCACCCTTCACCATAAAGCTCTTCTTTATCGTGAACATCTGCCCACTCCAATGGCCTTGTAGCTTCTATGCTCCATGCTTCTTGCTTTCCCTTGTTCCTTATGTCCACCTCCTTTTGGATAAGCAAATTATACTTAACATTACTATCTTTAAATATAAAGGTAATTGAAAATATAAAATATATGTTCAACGTAGACCAACTTTTTGTGTTTTATTTCCAATATCCTGATCCCTGTCTCCTGTTGCTAAAGAGCATCTTTCATTAAACTATTTTCTCAATATAATTCTATGTATAATTTATTAATTCCACCTATTGCCCAAATTACACTGACACTAAATTATTCACATCAGGAACAAACATAGCAGAGAAATTCTGAATTGTTTCTTCAGTGATGAATGACTTCAGCAAAACTACCACGGATATAAGTCATTACTATGACTTTTCAATTTTATTTGTCCTCATAAAGGCAAAGACTGCAGACCCTCTGCAACATTTCCTTTTTTTTTTCTCCTAGCTGAAGATTGACATAAGGATAAAAGGAAGAGTGTCTTGTCAAAACTAAACACAGTTATTTTACATGAAAAATATCCTAAATTAACTAAGTAAGATTCCAGCATGGATTACTCATCTTCATTCAGAAACACAATAAGAATACACTATTCATGATACCAGAGAAGCCTCGTTGTCTGTCCTCCGTATGAGGTTGCTATCCAACTCCATACAGGATGAATGCTGAGTTCAGATGGGGAGAAGCATGGGCACATGTGCATGTGGGTTTTGAGGCTCAGGACTCTGAGCCATAGAGAAGAGGTATGATAAAAACCTATGAATCTTGGGAGACAGTGAGAAAGAGAGGACGCAGGTTTTAGCCCTATGGCTATTTTGTGTGGAATGGACAAATGACCTGAGGTTGCCTTTACATCAGTGGATTGACAGGAAATAGCAATAGCTAGAAAGAGGAGATGGTGAAACTAGTGAACTGTGTAGGAGACAGAGCTGGAGCAACCAAAACAGGCAAAAAGGAAGTTCTGTATGGTTTGGTTTTCAGGTGCCTGAAAATACAGCCCAGCATTACATACCTCATAATAGAGATATGATTTGGGGGCAAAAATATGGACAGTGTTAGAGGGACAGGTGAAGGAAATGAACTGGAGGCAGTCAGCTTCTCTCCCCTTCTTACTGCCTAGGAAAGGCTGGGCAATGCTCACGTGCACCCATACCCACATGCAGAGCTCAGCTTAGCTCTTCCCAACTTTTTTTCCCCACACAGTCCTGTTAAACAGTATTTTAAAAAAACTGTTCAGGATAATTTCACTGTATTCTTAGATCTGTGTGGTGTTACTATCAATCAGATGCATTTCCTTGCTTGAGCAGCCTGCACTATCCCTCTAGTGATAACACATTAATTTTTGTCAAATTTCATCTAAAGAGTTGCCAGGACTGTTCCCACTCTGTTATGGACCTGCAGAAGATGAATGTACTTCTAATATTCTGGGCATCAAGACTTCCAGGTTTTCACTTTTGATTTTCTAAACACATGAATTTTAATCCTTTAAATCACAGCATATTGGTTGCTTCCCCTTCTATCATAAAAATGCATAAAACAGGGACTGACACACCAAATCAGCCCAAAAGATATCTTTTTTGACTAGTTATAAAGACCTTCCAGTGAGTAAGACTCCATAACTTCTTCAGAACTTCCACTGCAACGTCTAACAGTCCTTAAAATTAGAAGAATTGTTTTTCTTTTACTATCTAAGCCTTACCTTCAATACTTGGACCTTTCTGAGGAACTTCCCAAAAAGTTCTGAATATCCAGAGTTTTACTAAACACTGTCACATTGAGTTATATGGCTGCTTATTTCTAGTAGTATGAAATACTGAATTAAAAAGTGCACCAAGAAGGTCTCTGCACAATCACTTTTCCCATTCCTCATTTACAATGGAAGCCTTTATATACACAAATAACATTTACATTCTGTGTAGTATTAAACAATAGTACCAGCCTGTTACCATAGACAATATATAATCTTGAACTCAAAACATCAATTTCAGTGCATTACAGTGCTGAGAAAATAAATTTCTCTCTTGAGAGACACCAGTGTTAGTCTGTTCATCACCAGCCATCCACATCACTTTTAGCCACAGCAGTTTATTTTATGATCAGCCCCATCCTTACATGGTGCTAATTTATTTTGAAAATCAGTTCACAGATGAAGGATAGTGTCATGAAGAAAAACTCCTGAAAAACAGTAAAACCTCAGTGTCTGTGTGAACTCTAACAGAAAGGCAAGTTAGAAATACATAGTTTTTTAAAGACCATCATAATTTCCTTTAGTTCACTAAAGAAAACTGCAATTCATGACCATATTTGTTTCCAATCCAGAAAAGTAAATAAAACCTAATTGTTTGCCTTTGTTTTATGCATTCTCAACTACTGATTTTGTATGTTGCAAATGTTTTTAGGAGTTGCTTAGTAATAAATGTGGCAAGTCATGGAACATAAAATGCTTTAACAGGCTTTTCTTACAGATAGTCTGTATTTGGAGCACTCCTGTATCTCAAACCTTAGTGAGATGATACAGAAGAGAAAAAGTTTGATAAATGTTGAGACAGAAAGAATAATAATTGTTTTTCTCCCTTCTATTAATTCTTCTTTCCTGTGTATTGTGATAAATTCAGAGCCTCTTGACATGATGTATGTGATTTAGCTCACATAACTTTAAAACCTAGGGATTTAGGGATCCAAGGGAGCTACACAGGTTTTCCTAAGAGTCAGAGGGGTCAGACAGGCATCTGCAGCAGGCACGTCACCCCGTCCTGCCTTCTGCATCAACCACAGTGGGAGCTGAAACACCCACCTTAGATTATCATGTACCTAACTCACAGATAGTTAAAATGGAGCAAGTTCCATCTTCCTGTATCAGAGTCTGGATTTACCCGACTGCATGACCTAGATGCTCCCAGCCGACTCCAGGGTAGCTGGTGCCAGGGTAGCAGGGTGCCAGGAGCTGATTCCTGGCACTGAATCCAGTGCAGAAGCCTCTTCCTACAATTCAGTCTTCTGAGCTACATTTGGGGCTATTACTATCAATAGGAAATCTATCGATTTATCTCTGGTTTCTTCAGCTTTTAAAAGGAGAGAAGACACAGTGGTGGCCTTGCCCACACCTCTGCAGCTGAGGAGACATCACAGGTTTTGCCTGTATTGCAGCAGTGACAAGAAACCTCTGTGGAAGATCAAGGAGCAGAGACACATTGCCAAGGAAACAGTCTTTGCCCTGAAGAAATTATTCTTCCACTTCAGTGCAGCATCAGAAGTGGAGCTGAGGTTTCTGCTTCTTATTTGTTCCATAAGGCTCTCGGATGCTCAAAGAAAATGGAGAAGGTCAAGCATGAAGAGAAATCATTGTTGTTAGACTCTCCCCTGCACCAACATGTTAACAGTGTATCCGAACCTTGCTAGCCAAACTGAGCACCATCCATGGAATGCCATGTCAATACAAAACGTTAAACATTTTTTCCCCATGAACTTGATGTAAAAATCTCTCAAAACAGTGATTTTATTCATACAATCAGGAGTAAAGTTTCCACCATGCTCAATAATTTATCAGTTCCTTTTCCAAAACTGCTGTTATTTTGATGTAATATGTCTATGGATCTTTTACCACCAGCACAGATACTACACTTGGATCTATAAACAATAAATCTCAAAACACGGTTTTAATCCACAAACTGCCTGGGGTAAAACTACTGTCTCTCTGGATTGCTGCCTTGGTTTCCTAAAGCCGCCTAAGCTTTCCTAAATCTGTTTATAAAACAGTATTTCATGCTTGGATTACATTTGACAAGTGGTTATGCAAGAAGCTGAAGCCAATACATATGAAACAAATACATGATTTTGGAAATTTAAGTTTTTATAATTTCATTCGGGGGGAAAAAAAAAAAAAAAAAAAAAAAGGAAAATTGGTCCGCACAATCTTTCCTTCCTTCTGCAGAGCTAGCAAGGACTGTGGGGCTTCTTTGCTCTGTGGGGTCTGCTGTCAGGCTTTGCTTAGTTCTCAGAAAGACTTAACTGACCTAACTCTAAATCAGAACAACCTACAGTCCAGGGAATGAGAGAGAATTTAATCCACACTAGCACTCCCTCTGGATCAGGGATATACTATAAGAAAGCAAAAGGACCTCAGTTAATTACCTTCAATTAGTCACAAAATGGAGAGAACTTTGCAATTTGGAGTATGAATAACAAGTACTGACAATATCAGCTACCACTCAGTATTCCAAGGGAATTTCCCCAGTCTGTAGCTATATTTTTCATTAAGAGAAATGCCTGAAGAAATACCACTGAGCAAATGGTAACCCCTAAGCATTTGGCACAGCACTGCTGAAATAAGAGATCCTAGTCATGCTCAAGTACTTCATTCAATAGAGTCAGAACCCTTCCTTCAGCCCCCAAATTTTTAATGATATTTTCTATGTTTATGAATTTTTTAAAATTGGTTCTACACTTTGACAGCCTTAGTGACTTCCCAGCCTTGGGAATTTTCTGGATTTGTATCAATGAGATATCACTTGGCCTAGGATGCATGCATTACTTTGCATGAGGCTAAAAAAGCAAGCCTCATGCAAAGTAATGCATGCTTCAAACTATTAGCGTTTCATAATGTTTTTTTCTGGCACTTAGGTAAATCACTAAACTGTGTTACAACATCTGTGTATCATTCTGTCTTCATACTGCTTATATGACAATAAGCAAAGAATGTTATGAATTAAACTTTATTCTCAATTCCTGATTTTATATCATAATGTAAGAACAGATAATTTCCAGCACATCTTCCCTTTCTGCATTCTTTACAACACATGCCTTTTCACATTGTCTCCTAGTAATCCATATTTCATGCAGTGGATATGGAAAATCCATCACCGAGGAATAACAATAATCTTTTTACTTTATCCTCACACACAAAGCTATTGATATTCTGTCTCTATGGATTGTACTAAAGTGGAACACTTTTGCTTTGAGAGAACTCTAAGAACTGATAAACAGCAACATCATGTATTTTTTTTAAAAAAAAAAGCTTTTTAAAAAGTTATGATTATTTTTTAATTTTGTTCTGAAAATGGAAAACATAATTGTCTAAGAGTTTCCCTTTCAGCACGTATAAAAAATTAATGCATTTTGAAGATAAATATAAGGTTATTAAGGCTCCACAATAGGTTTATTTTTAGATGTTTTTCTTTTTATAAAAATATATTTTCAGCACAAGGTGTCTGACTATGGGAGGGCTACACAAGCTTCCCTACATACTAAGACCTTTAACTTCATCATCTGCAGAAGAAGAGGTAAAATGATTCTACTGCTTTCCTAAAGCAAAGAACGAGACAGCACTGAATGTAATCTGCATTCGTTAAAGGTCTCTCATTAGAGGTGAATATTGATAGTACACCATAGTGATATTTTTTCCTGCAGATCAATGTCAGAAATAAGTTAAATAAAAAAACAGAATTATTTGCATTAGCATCTTTATTCCATTTTTCTAATGAGCAACTACTTCTGTCCCTGCTTCCTGTACCACTTAGCCATGACATTTAACACTGCTAAAGGCGACTGACTGCTCAAGACATTTGCTGTCCTTCTCACTAGTATTGATCTCTTCGACACTGCCATATCTTGTTACATATTTTCACACTACACAGGGCCAAAGATCTGTTGACACAGCACATGCCTAGATTAACCTTGAAGGCTAATGGATGCTGTTCAGAAGTGTCAAGGATTCATTCATTATCTTAACTATAACAAGCTCTTCAGGTTTCGTATTGCTATCACAAGTGTAGAAACCATCTGCTTTTTAAAAATGTATCTCAAACAGTATTCAATATGTCCAAGGAAAGAGTATTTACCCGCATTTGAGCATATTAACCTACTCCTTATCTTTAGAGGAGAACGCACATCTCTCTCTAGCAATTGTGAATAATGCCATATACTGATTAAAAAGTTTTAAATTATGCAGATTCCAGCCTTCGGTTCTCAACATGTATTTTTGAATATACCACTTTGATAAAAAAAAAAAAAAAAAAAAGCAAAAAAGCAAACAAACAAAAAACCTCATAGCTATATATAATTTAAGGTTTGGATTTTTCTACTTGCATAATCAAGTGTGAAAAGTTGCACTTGGCATTAATGGGAAGCTTATGTGCTAAAGGAATAACATTTTCAAGACCATAACATTTGTGATGCAGCATTTCATAGATTAGACAAAAGAATCAGTCACCCTGATGCAGAAGAGCTACCAGTGCAAGCCATTAAGAGGTTATAGGGTCACCAAATCCCAAGAACCCATCAGCACTCAAACAGAACAAGTAACCACTGAAGTAGTCCCACTTCAGCACATACAAAAAGGTTAGACTGTCTTGAGGAAGGCTGCTTCTTTTTGTATGGGCTGAAAGGGACAGAAGAATTGCTCCTACCTACTCCCTCCTCACATGTGCCACTGAAGCTCCTTATGAGTTAATGTAGTTAATTATGCAGTCTCTCCTTTACAGCAAGTTTCAAGTATGTAAAGTGCCAACTCTTGGCAAAGCAAATTTCTCCACTTATGCCTAACAATGAGAGGATAAAGTTTGCTTGTCTTCTGAGACTACCAATAGGAATGTCAAAAAAAAACCCCACCAATTATGGTTTTAAGCATACTCACATTGTCAATCAGATACTTAAGTCATTTAGATGATTTTCCTTAGAAATCAAAGTGTGATATTGGAAGTGACTTAAAAGGCTAAGAGCTTGATCTCATGGGACTGCTAGTACTCAGCAAATTGGGAATTAGAGTGCACTAGCTATTCTGCACAACGCTCTCACATAAGTCTTCCAAATGCATATGAAATATGAAACACACAAAAAATTAGTGTACTGTCTAATCACATTCTCATACACAGGTTGAATTAACTGTCCTGTGTTAACAATCCCTGTGTCTTACTGGTTTTCTGGCTTAAGATACTAAATAGAGATACAATTTTTGAACATAAGGCATTAGGTTCCCTAAATAATAGAACTACTTCTGGTATTCTTACCTTGTACTATTGGCTTAATTTTGGTAGAAGCCAAAAGTGTCAATAGAATGAAAGCTGCTATTGAAGTCTCATCTGACCTCAGATCAGGTACTACCCGGCCCTACATTTCAAAGTCCCACCCTGGCATGTCCCCTAAAATAGGATGGTTTGATTAGAAAGAAAACATCTGAAGAATACAGTGACATTTTTTTGCTATTCATTCCTCTTATATCCAAATGTAATGAAGTATTCATGAGCAAAAGAAAATAAGGCCTTTTTTGCAGTTTTTAATTTGTCTTTTGGAGAAAGAAACAAAGTAAGCTTGCTGCTGAAATGGACTATTAATCATTTTGGCCCAAGGTCATCATCCCATTGTTTGGATAACTGATTTGTATGGGATGAGCATGATGAGAGGAGTCTAAAATACAGAGTCAGCATTAAAATATGAATCTGAACAAGAAGTCTTGCAACTTAGAAGTGTCTTGGAGTGAGCACAGTCGTCAAAGGAAAAAGGAGAAGAGTCAAATATTACCATTAAAAGGCATGAAATAACTTTTCTGGCAGTGGACTGACATTCATCACCATATTCCCTGAGGAGTGATTTGCTGCTCTCATTTGCCTTGCACTGCTCAAAGTGCACTCCGAAAAGCAACCCTTATTATAACTGTCTGTTATATCCAGGAAGTGAAAGGCCAAATTACTTACGGCTTTTTCATCGATTTATATCTGCAAGAGTACATTTAAAGCACTAATTTACCTAGAAACTAAACATTTTCCCTATCTCACTGCAGAAGACAATCTCTGCCTACATCTCAGGTGCATTGATCATGCAGTGCTTGTTTCCTGACATTCAAGTAACTCTAGATTCCCCATTAATGGGCAATGGACAGCCATGCAGTGTTTTTTAAAATCTGCCCAAAAACAATACTGGTTAAAAGTCAGAATGTTTAATCCCAAGCAAATTCCAAAAGAATAAAAATAAACATTTCAGTTTGGGGGGGGGGGGGGGAAGTAAATTTCCTACAGCAGGAAAAATAATTGAAAACAAGTAAGAATTCTTGTTTCACTAAGTGTCAAAATAAATGTGACCCTTTCAAGCCAAATTCTGAACTTCTCGCGTCAGGGTGGCTTTCAATTTCTCAGCTTTCTAGCTCTGTGTTTTTCAAATGCTTCCAGCAGGTAAATCTGGAAACTCTCACAGCTCGAAGCATGAATTCTCAAGAGTTTTGGGATTCTTGGTTGGTATCTTCAAATCTGAGACAGACCATACAGTGAAACATCTCAAAAGATATTGACTCTGAAAGTTTTAAGTTTCCTGGCTCCAGAGCAGTTCATCTGGTAGGTCTGTTTCAGGGCAACAGTGCCATGGATCTGTCAACCCAAAAGCAATTTCCATGGTAGAACCACTTAAAATTGTGGACTTAAAATTAGGGACATGGAGCTTCTAGAGAGGGTGCAGCAGAGGGCAACAAAGATGATGAAGGGACTGGAACATCTCTTGTATGAGACTGAGTTGGGCCTGTTTAGCTTGGAGAAGAGCAGGCTGAGAGGGGATATGATTAACATGTATAAGGTCATGAAGGAGGAAGGTAGGGAGGAAGGGGCCAAGCTCTTCTCAGTGGTGGCCAGTGACAGGAAAAGGGGCAATAGGTGCAAGCTGCAACACAGGAAATTCCATCTCCATGTGAGGAGGAACTTCTTTACTGTGAGGGTGACAGAGCCCTGGAACAGGCTGCCCAGGGAGGTTGTGGAGTCTCTTTCTCTGGAGATCTTCAAAACCCTCCTGGATGCCGCCATGTGCCACATGCTCTGGGTGTGCCTGCTGGAGCAGCGGGGTTGGACTAGATGACCTCTAGGGGTTCCAACCTTAACCATTCTGTGATTCTGTAATTCTGTGATTCTGTGATTCCGTGATTCTGTGACTCAGCAACACAGGGGAAAAGGTATCTTGGTGGACCAAATATCCTTCCAACAAAACTACATAGTTTGTTAAAAGTTGCTGAAGTAACTTTTTGAATGGGCCCCATGAAGAACATTTTGCTTTCAACATTTGCTCCAATGCTAACTCATCTCCTCATTCTAATCTTTGGTCTTGTTATTGAAAGAAGAACTTCTGGGCTTTTATTTATTTATTTATTTATTTATTTGAAATCATCCCAATTCCCACACTCTCTAGCACTGTTGACATTGTCAGCATTCACCTTCGCAATTTCATGTGTACAAGAACACCTCCTGAGATTTGACCAGATTGCCTGAAGTGTACTTTTTCTTCCTCCACATCAACTACTCTTCACTTGTTAATCATACAGTCAAAGCTCTCAAACAACTCCTTACATTTCATCTTGATTACTGCAGCTATATATTTTCTGGTTTCCATGACATTCATATTTCCACGAAACACATTAAAGAAGAAAATTGCCAAGACATGATGGCACTCATTTGAAATCAGAGCTCCTCCAGCAAGTGTCAAGTTCTTGTGCAAAAGGAGGGCTGCAACTTCTAGTTTATATAATCCAGAAGGGTACAGTAAGGACTAGAGGACAAAGGCAAAAATTCTTACAACTCAAATAGATATCTCATTATTTAAGTAAATTAAAGCAAGTTCAACAGTAGAGAGTGGAGTGCTACCTAGCCTTGGGTATCAATCAGTCTCATTGACTCTAGAAACTACTGGTCTTCCACAGTGGAGGACCATACCATATTCCTTTGAGGTGGTGGTAGGCCTCATACTTCTTTTTTGGAGGAAAAATGTGAACAAGTCCTGGATGGGATTGGATTGGATTATGCATACTGCAAAATAAGTTAGGAATTTTCTCTGAAATGAAGATGCCTTTTACAGACAGCACTATTAAAAACTTCCCTCCACGCAAAAAACTTTGCACTGGTGCCTCCTGTTTTTCGTAGATTTAGCTAACACAACTGATTACTGTCAAGAAAATGGACAAAAGTATATTGCTATGAACACATCAATGCATACTCATGCAAGTTCATTTTGCACATCTTTGTTCTTCCCATTTCATGTGTTAGTGATCCTAATAGCATACTATTTTCTGAAGTGTCTTTAAGGCACCTCGGATGGTATGTCCTGTAACCAAGATTTCTGGCTTCTGGGAACAACTGCAATACACACAATATACAAGTAACCATTTGGTGCTACCCTTCAAAAAAAAAAAAAAGTGTTTGTTCTCAGTGTTTGACTCATATAACATTATTATGAACCAAAGGGACCCGTAAGGGAGTGGAGCACCTGTTGGATGAGGAAAGACTAAGAGAGCTGGGCCTGTTTAGCATGCAGAAGAGAAGATTGAGAGGGGATCTGATGAATACATATAAGTACCTGAGGGGAGAATGTACAGAAGATGGAGCCAAACTCTTCTCAGTGGTGGCCAGTGACAGGATAAGGGGTAATGGGTATAAATTAAAACACAAGAAGTTCCATCTCCAAATGAGGAAGAACTTCTTTCCTGTGAAGGTAACAGAGCCATAGAACAGGCTGCCCAGGGAGGTTGTGAAGTCTCCTTCTTTGGAGATCTTCAAAACCTCTTGTGATGCCGCCCTGTGCCGCCCTGTGCCTCTTGGTGTCCCTGCTGGAGCAGAGTGGTTAGACTAGATGATCTCTAGGGGTCCCTTCCAATCTCAGCCATTTTGTTTGATTCTGTGATTCCACATCCAGCACTTGGCTACTGTTGGACGATTTTGTTGCATACAAATCTCTACATGTCAGGCCTGAAATTACATGTGTAACATCCCTGATTGCTCCTGACAGCCTCTGTCTAGGAAAAGCCCAGTATTAGAATAATAAATTTTAATCTTTTATTTTGATGCTATCAGCAGCCCTCAGATCTGAAAAAAGAAAAAGACCTTGAAATACAGAGCCATCCTTAGATTACAACATTTTTAAGATCTTGATTTTTATTAGATGTTAATATATCCTTCAGTGAACTCTATCATGGAATACACAGCTAGGAATAGTTCAAATTTCTTTAAGAATATAGTTGCATTCTCACTAAATCAGAAATCATTCCTGTGAGCTATGAAGTGATTTCTTAAATGCAATGGGCTTGTATCAGAGGATTAATCAGATTTTTGAATTAAGTAATACAGACAATATGATCTCATGATAATGATAACATTACAAAGTCTGAAAAAGTAGGCTAGGTAAAGCAAGACTGTAGGCTGCTTAAGGACCCATTATTTACACAAAGAACCCCAACACAGAAAAAAAAATCATAGTAGAAGTATCCTATCAGTAACTTTTCTATAGAAGCAGAAAAGGATCTACAAACTGATGTGATATGCATTAGAAAATAACTAAATTATTAGTATACAATATTTTGATGGAACATTTGAACAAATGCCAGTCAGTATTTTGTGCATGCACAGCTTAGTTATCCTTCTTTTTTCATGCTCAGAACTCAGTTCGCACAGTTAGTACATAAGCATGCTCTTCCTTGAGAGGAGCTTTGCTTGTAACAGCCATCTGATTCATGATGGCAAATGAAAACTAACATTTGTATGGAAAGTTGTAAAATTCCGTATTGGAAGAACTGGAATAAGCACTGGCCACTTCAATTTAATCCTGAATTTTAATTTTCTAAATAGAAAAAAGAGTTTAAATTTTAAAAAGTTTGAAAGTTCATGGATGTATATCTATTTATGTAAAGATTTCCAAGTGTAATCTTGAACTAGAGTCAGTATATGCTGCATTAACATGCTGTCTTATGAAAACTACCTTGTATTGTCCTGGTAGCAAATGATGACTTTATTAAGTGGTGTGGTATTACAGCACTAAATTTTGTGTGTAGTCTCTCTTCTCATCCGCATATTCCCAGTTTTCTATTCAAAGTGCTCATCTGTGAACTAATAGAGGATTGACTTTTTTTTTATAATATTAAATTAATCTATAGATGAATTAGAGATTAGATGAATACAGAGAAAGAATTAATTTCATATACTAAATTGCAATAGAGAAAAAGGAATTTGAAGTCAAGATCAGAATTTTTCAAGCTTTTAATTATGGCTTCCTGATGTATGCTTCCTTATAGCTTCATTATTTATGTTGAATAATTCACTGTATCTGCACAAACTCATACAAATAGAAGAAATGACCTTGAAATGCACATAACAGGGAAAAGTATAGTTAAATTACTTAACATGGGAGGTCATCTTACCTGCGAGACAGAGGACAAAACACAGTGCAACAAGATGACTGATTATGAGGCACATGGTTCTCTTCATGGTTATCTTCTATTCAGAGATTAGCTCAAAAGGAATTTTGCCTTGCAACGCCAGTTTTCAGAGAACCCCAAAACACCTGAGTAGAGAGAAGAAAAAGCAGTGAATAATCCTGATATAAGGTTGTATTTCACTGATACATTGAACTTGCTGCATTAACTCTCTAAAGTAAGACTTAATACTTTATACAGAATAGTCTTTTGAATAATACATGTTCTATCAAATCTGCTGGATCAAATTAATGAGCTCTCTTATTCAGAGTGCATGTTGTTTAAAGGCCTATAGAGCACTTGGATATTCCAATGATAATAAGGAATCTGGCAAAAGTTAATAGTGAACACTCTCTTCCTAAATGAAGAATGTGGTTTGGATTGAATCTAGATCATCTCTGTGAGAATGCTGCACAGTATTAGAAATATTAGAAAACTGTGTGGTTTACAGTAAATATAAGTAAATATAAAAGTGCAGGTTCTGTCATCCTTCATCTTAGTACATTATAGTCATTTCTAGGTCTGTGAGAAGTACTGAAGTACATGAATCTCCTTCAGAATTCATCTACTTTGTCCAGTTTATCATTCCTTTTAGACTTTTAGCGTACAATTCATGATCTCATGGAAAGTTACTATTAGTTTTCTTTTAGTTTTCTTTGGATTTTTCTGAGCATAATTTTTAAAGTTTTCTTTCTTTCCCATGCGAGAAATTCTGCCTGTATATACCCTGTCTATATATAAGCCACAGAAATACATAGCTTCTTTTGAATATTTTAAGAATTTAGATATCATTTTCCACAATACTTTTATTCTATAACATTTTCTGCTACTTTAAATCAGAATATTTTGACAGCTTATTCTTTCTTGCTGGTGGCTGTTTTCTCTGTCTTTAGGGCATTGAGTCATCATGTTTGCAGTGTGTAATTTTCATTTTTAACAGATGTATTGCCATGCTTGTATAAAATTATTCTTTACATCTATCACATCTTGTTCATTCTGCTTTTTTCTTCTTTTGACTGGCTCTGCTGCAACACAAGCACTATGACCTTCACACAAAGCAAGGTTTGCAACTTTTCAGCGATGGGCTGTTTTCATCTCTCAGCCACACACTGATGTTATCCACTCTTCTCATTTAGTGCATCCATTACTATTTCATTACACAAGTAAGCTCAACATACACTTGAATACCATTCAGTAAGATGCACCCTAGGACGTGTCTGCATGCTAATATGCCATTCTCCTTTCTTTGCAAGATGCAATCTTGATGTTACTCTGCTTCAGCTCCCAGTTCCAAGTACTCGTGACTCAGATAGCAGCTTTCACCTAGATTCTTGCTCTTTCCATGCTAAGAAGTGTTCTATTTTCCAAATTTAGACATTGTAGATCTTGTTTAAAAACTGGTCTGTTTCTCACTTCCAGCAGCAAGAAACATAGTGTTTTAAATTTCACAGCACCTTCATATACATACCTATCTCCACTAGTATTTGGGAGGTAAGTGCTATTTCAATTGACAGAAAGTCTCTGGTTCGAGTTTTGACCGGACAGGAGCATTGCACTGCATTAGTCTCATGTGTCCCCCTGAGGGGACTAGGAACATGCTTCAGCCATCAAGACCTTACAGTTTTTTCCCTTTTCCTCATCTCATTTTTCCTAATGCTTTACCGCCATTAAGGACTGTCTATGCTCTACTAAGCTCTCTCTTAGAATTTAGTCAGAATTTACAGATTTTACTCAGGCAGAAGGAGAAGCAGGCAGTGGAGTACCACTGGTGGCAACTCCTTCTCTTTGCATATACACCAACATTTCTGTTCAGTTCAGGAGGGTACTTATGCAGTCAATCACCCCCACTTACAGTTCAAATAATACAGAAGACTGAAAAAGGAGAGTCTTTGGATAAAACCAGACCAAAAGCCATGTTGAAAGAGAGCATCTAATGTGTTCCCAACTACTAATGGAGTGTTCAGCTCAAAGCACTAGACTACAACTGGTCTGAGATAAAGCCCTCACAACACACTATGTGACTTCTGGCTCCACAGCACCAAGGTTTTAATAACACAGTCACTGCCTCCTTCACCCACTTTTATCAGAAATCACTGGAAACACTCAGAGAAACGTAGGGTTGCTGCTTTCCCCATCTACAAGAATGCTTGCCTATGCAGAGTGCCAAGTAATGCTAAAAAGGCAAAAGCCTTTGTGTTCCTTTGAATATACCTCAAATAGTTAACTGAATTACTGAACTTTTAATAGAAGGCAGTTTCACGTGATCCTTTATTAAGCTTACAGCATGAAAGTCTTTTTGGCTTAGAAATTACCAGGGTTGTTGAACTTCATCCCTTACCCTTATTTTGGCAGACAACATCTTTAATGAGGAGGCAGCAATACTATTAGCTGCCATCACATGACAGTCATGATACTTGTATGAAAAGTGTTCAGTTGTAAAAGCTCTTATGTTGGCAACAAATGCATATACATATTGTAGCTGGATTTAGTTATCCAAGTGGAATAATTTACTAAACAAGCTTGCCCTCTTGCTTTTGTAGACATTACTTTTTTTTTTTTTTTCAAATTCTGGCATTATTTTTTGTTCTAACACACCATGAAAGATATTCACAACTCATTTTTAACTTAAATGACCAAGGTATGAACTGCTCTGTCTATATGGCTTCTCAAAAAGACAGGTAAGCAACATCAGCAACTCACTTCATATACATTTCCTGCAGCCAGGTCATGCCTATGAAGCTGATTATGTTATGTCTCTGCCTACCCCAGAACATTTATTTCAAAGTGACAAGTGTTAAACCGCATAGTTACTGTGAAATAATGCACCTAATTAAATAGCAATGAAACAGTAACTCTATTGGAACAATGGTAATTACACAGTAACTCATGATGATAATAACTGTGTTCAAATATACTGATAGATTAAACTGTTAAGAATAGATCTGTGTTTTCTCTCTGACACTACAGGCACTGGTAGTGTCAGTGTTGCAGACAGAAAATCCTTCTTTCCTCTCTTCTGTGGAATTCAGATTCAGTCCTGAAAAGTGTCTTTAATTCTTTGAAAATTCATTTCTGTTGGCTCAATCACACTGGTTCAAATTACAGTAAATAAAAATTTTGTCTGTAAATCACATGCCATAAACACCCCGCTTTATTCCAATAAACAATATCCATCCTGCCAGGATTATAATTCTTTTCTCACTTTGATTTCTTTCAGCTGACTAAGCTCTGCACACAGGGTACATCTAGCAATCTAGCGTGACTCATCTCAGTTTGGGGAAGAGAAGTGAGGCTGTTAGTTACACACTGCTTTGGCGAGCTTCAGCAGAACCACCTGCAATTAGAGCAGGCAGCACATGGCTTTCCTCATCCCCCCTTCCTCTGAAATGGGGCAGCTGGACACGATGCTACTGCCCAGCTGCTTAAGCAGGAGCTCGCGCTCGTTTGAGGCCGCAGCACTCCCACCAGGGCACCACTCATGCCGGGTGTCTATTGCCTTTTTATTTTCACCTTACAGCTCTTTCCCCTTTTTCCTCGCAGAGCAAGGACATTGTTGCTGAAGTAAAAATCACTCCCTAACAAAAGAACAGTCATTAGTCCAACTCACTTTGCTCCCCTGTAAAATCACAGCATAGCTGTGTGCCTACACTCATTTTAGACTACACAGTCTAGTTCAGCTCAGTCTGCTATCCTCTTTTTCTAACAACTGAGTATATAATTATAGCAAATGAGTAGGCGATTTTCAAAATATGTAATAATACAAGGAAGTGCTTAACTGCAACTGTGTCAAATTTAATTACTATCTAATGCTCATTAACACATTTATTTCCCTTTTGACTGTTCTGCTTCCCCAGTGAGCCGGTCACAACTGCAGGACCTTCATCCTGCTAGATACAAGACAACTGCTCTTGTTGAGCTGTCTGGAGTGCAACCATCCCAAAGGAGGTGTGCAGAAACTGGGACATTGGCTGCTGAGCAGAAAATACGTTCAATTTTTAACACAGGGACCTCCCAGAGCTATTTTTGGAGGCTTGCAGTGTCTCATAAGGCTTCGTTATGATGAGAAGCATTCCTTGGACCACAGTGAAGACCTGTCTCTATATTGCCAAAATGTAATGATTCATTAATCTCTCAAAAAAAGTGCTTTAGGAAAAAGCCTACATTTTCTTCTGTATTCTTGTTCAGGTCTGCCTTGGGTGCTTTGGATGTAAAAATAAAGGAGAAAAAGACACGTTTTTTAGAGCGATGAAAGTAGTCAGTTTTTACATCAATTCCCTAATAAATATAAATATGTAGATATTTACCAATCTGCCAGGATATGTCAGAATTGAGATAAAAAGTAAAATAAAAAACAGCAGGTAAACGAAGGCAGTGAAATAAAGAAATTCAAATAAAGTACCTAAACTACTATATTTGAAATCAAGTAGAGGTGGATGAGGAACAGACAAAGGACCAGCACAGCAGGAGATGCCTACTGTGTAAACTGCAGCGACAGCGAAAAATGTTGAAGAGGGGAAGATTTCTGCAATGGAGGCAGAAAAAGAGGCAAATACAGATGCATGAGAATGGGGACTTGGCACTAGCCACGGTGAGAGACCAAGGGAGTAAAGGAATATGTGTGATATGGATGGGGAAGATTATTTTAATCTGTTGTATTTTGATCAACTAGACTAGCACGAAGTAATGAATTTGGTTATGAAAGCAGCGAATCATGTTGCAGTTGTGTAAGAGAACTAACAACAGATACATCTAGACTGCAAGACAGTTTAAGAAGGTCATCATGTTGCCTGTCAGTAAGCCTGAGCTTTTACCATAACAAGCTCTTCCCTGAATGTCCCATCCTGTGACTTTCAGGATGGGAGCTGCTTGACAGCTACGTCTGCCCTTGGTATCTGCTCAGGGCTCCCTCTTAGGAACTCCCAGTGCAGAAATGCTAGCATGAGGGGAAAGGGAAGTGTTTACAAGTTCTGCTTTCATGAATTTTGCTGAGAGGTAAATAGAGTTTCTTGTGATGATCCTCACTTCCTGCTATATGATTACAATTATGCATATTGAAGCTTTAGAGATTCCATCCAGATCAGTCTACAAATAGATTAAATAATCTTGAGGAAATCTCTGGTACTCCATCCTTTTCTGAACCATGAATGCATATAATTGCAATAAATCACCAGTAAATTAACACAGTGGCAAGTTATAATCAAAGCTTCTTAGGAGCAACACTTTGCTTCAACCTAATCAGTGTTTTGTATCTGTTTTTATTTCAGGCTCTTTTGGTGATTTTAGTAAGCATATAATCGCTTGTTTTCTTGTTTTTTCTTAGAAGAGTTTACATTTCTCACTATTATAACTAGCTCAGTTATTAAAAACAATTTTTGTTTTTCAAAATTTAATTTTGAAATCAACCAACAAGCTTCCTATTTTATACTAGATTCAATCATAAGAAAGAGGACTGTTTCTTACTCAAAAAAATCTGATTTTTCAGTCATCATCCACAATCCTTTGATTTATTTCTGAAACTGAATACTTTAGCCATCCATGTTTACTAGCATTTTCTATTTTCAGGAAAGTCAGGACAGTTAAGTTCTTTGGTGCTATATTGATTCATCTTTTCTGGAATTGTAAGTAAATTTTGTAAATACCCTTCTAAGTCAGCCCTCCAGTAATATCAAAAATTTTAGATGGTCACTAATATATTTTACAGTACAAAAGTGGGCTTGACTCCATTCACAAAAACTTGTAGGAACTATTCTCTATTACCTTTTGACCAACTTTGTATTTTTTTTCTTATAGTCTTCTTTTTTGCCACCTTTGTCCAAGTAGAAATGCAAGTTAAAATTTCTTCAGTCAGGTGCTCAGTAGGCATATTTTTGCTTGCCTTGGTTGAGCAAAAAAGGAAAGTTATGGAACCTCTTTGCTTGTTACTACATTATACTTTCCATTTTTTTCTTTATTTTTCATCATTTTATTTCCACCTTTCTGTTATTTTGTCCTCTCAAATATTTCTGGCACCTAATGAGATATCTTATTTTTCTTATTTGCATTCAAAAACTCATTATGAATCTACATTCGTTGTTTTCCCTAGTACAGTTTTACAGTAGTTAGATGTATCTTACCTTTGCAGGTAATGAACAACTCTGCAACAAAGGGCCATTTAATGTTGCTATTATAAATCTTTATTTTCCTCTTAGGAAGACTAGGTATTTCCTAATTTTCAGTAGAACCAATAGTTCAGCTTTATTATTAGTTCTCAATATAGACTCGTTATTTTTGTTGAGTCACTGAGCTCATTTGAAATACCTTCAGATAACCAAGTGTTGCTTAGAGCTCTTCATCATGGTGTCAGTAGCAAAGGGTCGGGCAGCCAGTCTTCCAAGTCCTTGTCACACGTTTTGCTCTATCAGCAACTGGCTGCTCTTTCTTCTTGAGTAATAAAGAAGAAAAAGATCACCCACTGCCGCTATAATTCACAGCCATTGCTCACACTTGTCTGAAAACGTGCTGCAAGGGCTATGCCACCTAACGATGGCCTGGTAAAGCAAAAAAACACCAGTAAACAAAAGTCAATAAACCTCCTGTCAAACACAGAACCACACCATTCCTACACTTTCAAGTTGCTTTCATTGGCATCTCTCCCTTTTCAGCATTCAAGGTCTATTTAGTGTAATTTGAATCCAAAATAAGCAAACATTTTCAAGGTCCTAAATACATCATGACTTTTTTACCCAGAAATGATCACTTAAGAAAAAATCTGTTAAACGTAAGTAAAAATAAATCAATTATTAATATTTCTATTATCTATTCTATTTCTATTATCTATTTCTGTTATCTACTATCTTTCTAATTATAGCTTTCATACCACAGAGAAGTTTTTTTTTGTTACTGTAGCCATTAATTTTCAAGTGAAAATGAACTTATTTTCTCCAGTGAATTTTGTTCTCATTTGGAGGTTTTATTCTGTTGAAGTTTAAAATAGAAAAGTTATGCTGGTTGTTTTGACTACTCAGAACCTCAAAGGTAAATCTTAAATA
The DNA here is from genome assembly GCF_003342845.1 of Nothoprocta perdicaria. Lineage (NCBI taxonomy): Eukaryota > Metazoa > Chordata > Aves > Tinamiformes > Tinamidae > Nothoprocta > Nothoprocta perdicaria. Next base: position 3,424,224 of record NW_020455943.1, read on the forward strand.
TACTAGAACCAATTCTAAGAAAACTTATTTTTTGATGTTTAAACAGAAATGCATATGAGATTATACAAAACCTTTACACTGCTGGGTTTTTTTTATCTCTATGTAATATTTTATTGAATTTAGTAGTATCTTGCTTCTCGTCACTAAAATGAAGATGTGGAAACAAATCACATATGTTCCATAAGTCCATAACAGATGTATTCATATCCATAAAAAGTTTATTCATATAATCTGCAACTCAGGATACCCTATAACATATTTTCTTCTCTAGAGCTAAAGACAAACTCTGTGAGGAATTTGGTCTTCACGCTGCATGTTTCCTAGCAACTCTCTTTAAATCAGAGTGCCTTTTATTTACATCAATCACTAGCAACTGTTGAGAATGCTTAAAAACATCGCTTTTATTCTGTGAATAAACGATTCGAATTAGATTAGCAAGCAGCTGCAAACAGAAGAAAAAAAAAAGGAAAAACAATTTAGTATTTACTAGAATTTGCTAGTAGATTTTAGAATAAAGTTATTTGTGCTCTTTGGTTTTAAGATTATACATTTCAGAACTTGCGATATCTGCAGTTATTTTTTCTAGGTTTGAACTGCATGCATCACTCCAAATACTCTTCATCTCAGCGTAATGGAACTAAAGATGTTGTATGTTTTAAAATCTACTGTTCAAGTATACTTAATTATGAGACAAACTTTGTTGCATTCTGAACATTTTAAAAGATAAATGATTGTCATTTATCTGTAACATTTTTTTCCTGTTGCCTTCAGAATCATACAGTTTTTGAAAAGTTTCCATTTTGTCATCTGCAAATTATGATTTGAAACTTTTCATAAATATATTCTTCAACTGCACTATAAACTCAGAGGCATGTAAAAGAGACAAAAATATCTCTTGATGCTTAGTAAACGAGGGGAAATGCGCTCATGTGCATCATTTGAACCACCTTTGGATAACTTCCAAACTTAATACCGCTATACCTGAGAGACATCAGAAATCAGATTTTTCCCATGTTAATAGGAAAAAAAATACTAATTTCATGATTGCACTTAAATAAAACCTTTTCAAAAGCTTTTCAAAAACTAAAATAAAAATCTTACTCAGAAAAAAACCCTCAAACTTTCTACATACTTTTATAGATAACTGATCAGATAATTACCTCGACAGCTGTTTGCCCATATGGTCTTTAGAACCATATGTTACAGAGCACCGCAAATGGAAGTTTTACTGTAGTAGCAACTATCCACTTGCTCTAACTACCACTTGAAACTCTAAATTACTCCCATTCCCTCTTTAAAATAATTAAGTAATTGTACAAAAAGTAAAAGTTGTTCTCTTTTCAATGGTTTCCGCTACAGAGTCAGCAGAAGAAATTACCTGGACATCTGGAGATGTTGTCAGGTATCTACCACATAGAACAGTGGGCATCTTGATTCTGTGACACCCAAATGGTAAAACCATAGTGATACTATATATACAATGATGAGTATGACTCCAGATATTTTATGTGCTCACACACAACAGAAACATGTACAGACATTAAAAATAAATTAAGCTATCAAAAACTTGAGTATGTCCTTGATTTTTGAGACTATATATATTATTATATCTTTAATTAAAATAGCATATGCCATGTCTGTTCTTGAAGTGTGGATGTTTCCACATAGTCTACTAAGAGTACCCAACATGTAGTGAATGCAACAGCGTGATCTCTGTACCAATGAGTTGGAGCGTATTTAGTGCATAAAACAGAGCTGCAAAGAGCTAAAAATCACAGTAGAACGTGTGAACTAAATGTTTTTAGAAATGTAATCTGCTCAATTACTGACTTTTTTTTCCCCTCCCAGAATAACAAGGGTGCACATCTCCTATCCAAAGCTACATTCTATTCAGAAAAATAGAGCTGGGAATTTCTTATTGTTCATCTGCATTAGTATGTTAGCATGAAAGAAGACTGAGTACTGAAGTAAATCTCCTGCTCTTCTCTATTGAAGCATTTTTGCTATACATTCTTACATGGCTTTCAAGTACAAAAGCTGTCTTTGTTTCACATTAAGCTGAATGGGAAGATGCATCCAGAAGCGCACCTAATGTGTTCCAGCTGCTGATGGGTATTCAGTCCAAAGGAGAAGGCTAGGATTCACTCAGCATCACATATTTTGCTTTACTAGTCTGTTCCCACTGAGTAACATTTGCTAGCTAAAACACCTTCAGCAAAGCAGATTTAAAAATTCTGAACAACCTAGAATTGTGGAAAATTGGGTTAGAAAGGATCTTGGAAAATCATCTAGTTCTATTACTTAACCTTATTAACTTAAGTCTCAGTTCAATGCATGAAGGAACCTTCTTCACCTTTGTAATACCTAACTTCCAAGAGTCAAACAAATATTTGCTGCTTGCAAGACATTCAAAATACCATCCTAAAACAGGACTTGGTAGAATTACAGGCAATTGAAAGCAAGTTCTTAAAAAGAGAAGAACAGAGAATTTTAATTATCCATATGTTACCACCTCTATAAATACTACCAGTCATTTTTTTGAGATGCTGAAAAGTATGACTGATGAGAGTATACTACTGTCCATGACAGCAGTGTGGAAAGCATTTAGCCCCACTTTATACAAGTACTTTCATGGCTTCAATATCTGCAAAATCCTTGTTTTTATTTCTAAAATACCTTATAAATTCTCCGTATATCAAGTTTTCCACTACAAATGTTATGAGAGCTTTATCAAGGTTGAGCTTTTCAAATTTGTCATTTTCCACAAAAAGTGAGCATCAACAGTCTCCAACACTCACATATGTCAGAAACTCCCCCAAGGTTATGGCACTGATCCAAAAATTATGAGATCAGAAAAAACCAGCAGATCTGCCTTTCCTTCTTTGAACTCCTCTGCCCAGACCTAATATTTGCAGCAGAGCTACAGTGCTGTCAGCTTTCTCTAGAAGTGCACAGCAAGATGACACTGGCTCCTGCTGCAAGAGCTGAATCTCCCTGAGGAGAGGTAAAGCCAACTTCATCCCCAAACCAGAATTAGTTGTCAAGTAGATGTGCACCCTTCAGTCCAGCACACAAGAAGACAGAGCCTGCAGCTTGTGACTACAGTACCGTACTTGTCTCCCCATCAAACCTGACCTCCAAAACACCATGTTTGCCTCGAGGTCCTACCAACCATCTCAGCTTTCCCTGCAAGAAGGAGCCTCCTTGTCCCAGAGCAGCCACTGCCAGGCCCATGAGCAGAAGATGAAAATAGATTTTTTTTTTTTTTTTTAAGGAAGAGAAAGAAAGGGAGGGTATCCACAAGAAACTGAGTTCCTTTATCACGTCACACCTTCCTGTGAAAAAGCTTTCCAGAGCAGAGGCTGGATCAGATGCTCAAATATTCAGTTCCAGCAAGTGGGGAGTTACTGGATATTCTCAGTGTCTATTGGAGGGATCCACATGGTACATATGGATCTGCATGTACATGCATTTTCACACTGATCGGCCAGAGAGGGCAGAAGGACAAGGCTGTTGGAGCTGTGTTTTCTCTCTGCATTGATCTGTGGCCAGCCATAGACATTTGCAGGTTTCGCTTCACGAGAGTGCCATTCAGACCTGAAAGCGAGCTGTGCGAGGAGCTTATCTTTGTAGCAAAAGTACTTCTATAAAAATATGTACTTGCATACATAGTGCAAAAGTAAAAATATTATAAAAAGTATGAATAATCAGATTAAGGAATGAATCAAACATTTAGTATCACATCTAAGCAACAAATACATCTACAGGGCCAAAAGAAAGAAATATATGGTTTTATAGACACAGACCACTCTGCTTTGCTTTTTATTCTAAAACATCAAGGGAAAATAGCTAAATAAAAAAGCCAAACAGATATATCAGAGCCAAAGGACTGATCTACAGAAGTGTCTGCAAATATTTAAGTATAAGATGAACACATACTGCAAAATCACAGGAGGCATTCATCAGTTTTCAGGATTCAAGCCTAGAAAACTGCATTTTAGAGATCTTGATCCAAGTTTCATATTGCTATGACAAAAAAAATGTATTTTGATATGTAGATAAATATAGATTAGGCAAGTCAGACACCAAAAAAAGGAGGGAAGACATTTCTTTTCTTCACATGTCAGAGTTCCATTGTTAAGAAATTTCTTTCCAATAGGCAATTTTAAGCACTTAAGGATATTTTGGGTGATTAGTGCTCTGTTGAATGTATTATATGAGTGCATTCTTTCACAGACGCTTTTTTTCACATGCCAAGAAATCAAAACAACCTTGTCATGTATCAGATGTTGATTGCAAAGTAACCCCATAGCAACAACTCCAATTTCTTCTGAGCAATAAAAAGAGTCACTGTAAACTCCATTAAAAAACTACCAAGAGTTCTTGCACACATAGTCTGTATTTACTATATTTCTGATGAAGACTTAGAAGAAGCTAAATTAAGGAAAACATATTTTATGATGAAGGTCTTTTCTGTTTAAGAGCTCCTTACAAAATGGGAATAATGAAAATGATAATGCAGCATGTCTGGCAGAGATAATCCTTTCAGAACATGCATGTTATTTTTGCAAGATTTACTCTCTCATTGCATCTTTAATTTGAAAGGGTATGAGATAATCCATATGGTATGTCATGGTTAATGTGTTTACTAAGCCTGTTTTTCAGCATTAAATAGAGTTCTAGATTCATGATGCTCATGGCCTTTACTTACTTAAATTTTGTGAAAAATGTAGTGAAATTTTAGTATTTGCTTCTATTATGTTCATACTTTGTTCATACTTGCTCATGGTGTGGCCAACCAGCGTTGTTTCTAAATAGCTGATTTAGTTATTTAGCTCAACTTTGGGATAAGAATATATAATATATATATTTTTTTTCAATTATTTTAGATTGGGGGTGTGAAGAGTACTCAATAAATGAAGGTGGTCATTTAAATTGCCAAAGCTAATCAGCTGTACTGTTAAATAGTCACACAAGAGTAATAGTTCTCATTATTGATTTCTTGGCCCAAATATTGAAGTATAGTATATTCTAGATGTAAAGAAAGGGAAAAACAAAGCACCACCTGCAGGCATTGTTCTATTCAGTATAGCCCACTGCTAAAAAAAAAGGTAATAGCTTTTAGCATATCAGTAAAGCAACGAGTATGGTAAGTGACACAGTAGTGCATCTATAGATTAATAGTATCCAATTATTAACTTTTAAGTTATTTACAAATAATTTAATTTATAAACTTCTATGGATACTCTCTTCAGTGCTTCTCTTTGTCTTTACCTCCCTCATTTCTCAAAGTGTTCAAGTTTTCTGAAATGTCTCAAATATTCAGTCAAGCTAATTTAACAGGAGAGGCATGCAAAGTACCCTTCACATTCAATTTATCTCAGAAAATTAGATAAAATTACCTCCCTGATGTAAAAATGAAATTAGAATAGATTAACAGACAAAACGCTACTTACAGCAAGCAAAATCAGAAAATGCAATAACCTCATTACCTTCACTGGTATCCTTGTGTTTTTATACTGACAAATATAAAATGAGAAAGTAGCCTAGAATGCCTTCTTGGTACCAATAAAAAGGCAATGTGGAAGAGACTACCGTTTACAATTACCAAAACTAGCCGCTTAATACATTCTGTGTCCTGCTAATGCATTTGTTAAGTAAATCATCATGGTAACATAAATTTGGTCATTTTATTTCTCAATGTGTTACAATAATTAACTTTTAAAGTATACAGCACTGGTATCACAGCATTAATTATGCTGTCTGAAAAAATCTGAGAACTTTGGAGGTCTCCTTTATTTGATGATAAAATTTTCTAATTGACATGACAGCCAGTAAATACAATATGAAAAAAATCTTCTAAACATAGGCTATGCATACTCTTCTTTGCCTGCAGAACATCCGAAATAAACTATTAAACTCACGAAGTCTTTTGCAAGAAAGGCTTACATATCAGCTTGTTCTTCTCATTGACAGGATCACAGAAGCATTTTTGTTTTAATAGCATCTGTCCTAATGGAGTAACTGAAAAATTCTCTTATAAAATACTAAAATTGGATAAATCATGACCTTCAGTATGGCTCGTTATCTTTACAGAGAGATGTCATCATATATTACTCTTTCAGATTCAGTGGTTTATTCTAATGGTGCCACCTGGGTTTTATTTTTTTAAACAGTAATCAGAGAAATGGATAGGCAATATTGAAGAGGTAAAATTTCATTTTTTGTGACCTCTCACAAGGATCTAGTGCCAAAACTGCACACTATTAGTCGGATTCCTTAACAACTTTTTGCTGCTTAAGAGAGAGATAGCCTACAGTCCCTGGTCAGTTAGTATGGAGAATACTGAAGGCAGCAGTTCTGGGTCTCTATTATCTTCTGAAATAAAAATGCCTCATCATAGGACACATAATAATAATTGACAGCTCTTAGCACTAAATTAACTAAGGGTGAAGCAACATATTTGCAAATCAAAGCTAGACAAACAAGTTAGCATCAAAATCGAAATTAAAGTATGAAATCATTTAACACTTCACATTAGTATATAAGTAGGCATTAGTATATAAGTAGATTTTTAAAAATCTAAAAATTATCTGGAAATGATTATATGCTAAGTTATGAAACAAACTGATGAATTTGAATAAAATCAACGGAATCTAGACCTTGAAGATGATTCTACATGGTTATTTAGTGCCTAAACCACAAACTTGTTGTTAGTGATTTTGCAGATTTCGATTCATTTTTCATTTTATATGGTACAGAATCTGTTGCTCCTCCTAATTCTCAACAGACGCACGACAGATCTTAAAAGAATACACAAGTTCATGTCTAACAGCTCTTGCAAACGTCTTTCAATTCAAGAATGTATTTTAATGAGTATCTTTCTGTTACTGTATCCTAGGGTCATTTTAACCTAAGAAACTCCCTTTCTGAACATTATTGATCACTCTAATAGGCAAGACAACAACTACACTCTAAAAACAAGTCTTGGGTTCCCACATAATAAAACTAAGGAAAGAAAAGCAAATTACCCTGACAAGACATTTTTGACCTATTTAGTTCGGTCATATTTGTTATTTGAAAGAAAACGTAAAATCATTGGTGTACTGTCAGATGACAAAAGTCTGGCAAAATAATAAATTAACAACAACAACAAAAAAGGCTGTTAAAATGTTCTACAATACTTAGAAAAGTAAGGCACTCAGTGCAATAAGGAGTAAATTACCAAGGTCATAAAACAAACTGGGCTTACACTCTGGAAAGCAAAAGCTATAAAAAGGAGGACAGGGGACAAGCAATTTTATCTGGGTTACCAGGACAATGCTGTGGCTAAAGGAACTGTGTGACCCTTAGACATGGCATGATTAAGAAGTAAAACTATGATATGAATTTTTTCCATGCATGGAATTGCATGACTGATATTGCAACACTGCAAATAATTATGATGCTGGGCCATATCTATTAGGAGACTAAAACAGTGTGCAGAGATGTAGAAAAAAAAACACTAAGGAAGTGCAGAAAGAGCCCTATGGCAAGCATTTTTTTGTTCCCTTATTCAACATCTTATGCATACCAAAATGAAGACTGAGGAATAACCTGATTAGAGAATATATTTTTCTCAGGAGTATAAAATACTGGATACAAAAGGATTCTTGAATCTATAGGAATAAAAAAGGAATTCTATAGGAATAAAAAGCTGGAAACTGATGCCGGAGTGACTCACACTGCATATATGGTGAACTTTTTAGCAAGGAGTAGAGTGACATTCCCAGCTCTTGAGGTCTTCAAATAACCATAAAATACTAAATACTTTTTTTGCAAGGTACCTTTTAGCTAAGCATAAAATACTAGACTTAGCACTGAGGCAGCAGGTTGAATTTTCCAGATCTACAAAGCCCTGAGCTCCACTCCTAGCCTTTAGGAACCAGAGCTATAGTGCAAAGCTAGGAAATGATGCTCTGGGACAGTACTTCCCTGCAGTGGAAACCCTCATTTTCAGGGCAGCAAGTCTTGCTGCCTTTCGAAAGCCTTTTCCAAAGGTAGAACCTTTAGTCTTTTTCCAAATGTTTGTTCACTCAAATGCTGGTCTAACTTGCCTACTATACTTAGGTTTGGAAATCTTTAATTACTCCGTTTTATAGCATCTCCTTTAAGTGTTTACAGGAAGGGCCATTATTAGACTCCAGATTAAGTTGCTAGGCTACAGCAGTGTTCAAGGTAGACCATTTTTAGTAAGCTCCAATTTTGATAGTATGTGAAACACCTCCAACATATTTCAGGTTTCAATACTAGCAAACAAAGCCCTGGCCATGAAAGCAAAAATACAGAAAGAACTGGTTTTAAAAAAAAATATGGCTGTATCAGTAACAAAAGGTCTTGAGGTATTATTATGTTATTATCACAAAAGTTCAATTCAATGAGCAAATTGGATGACAACTGATCTTTAGAAGCAGCAGCCACTTAGCATTCCCTCATCAGTAAGTTTAAAAACAGTTCTCAACATCTTAAGGCTAGGTGTCACTGTTTCTCTCTTAAAAACTAACTTTATGATAATTTTTATGTTTAAGCAATAGACCCTAGGTCAAACAGCGTATTTTGAGGTCTTTCCATCTTTAAAGATTATTTTAAAGCACTAAATATAGACTTTCAGTTTTACTATAAGAATAATTAAAAGTATCTATACACACAAATACAGTTTACATTCTCATAGATGTTCCCTCTTTTAATACCAAAATTCCTTGCAGAATATAAAAACTAGAAATGACAAATGTGGAAGATAAAGTTCTCTAATATCTGTATTACTATAGAATGAAAAGATGCATGTCCATGTTCGTGGTAGCAAGTGAATTGATAATATGGACTCTGTTCTAAAACGTATTAAGTTCAGTGAGAATGGGGCAAAATTAGAGAAAACAAATAACCATATAGGGAAAAAATGGGGCAGCCAGTAAGTAAATTACATCTGAAATTACCATTCTTTTTGTAAAAATTAGCTGAGCAATGGGAAAGTCACATTGAGAAATGTGTTACTTCAGTTGAGAAGAGAGGGAATTGAGGTTCGAATTTTGCTCTCAGTTTTGTTTGCTACTCCCACTAGGGTCACAAGAAATGAGAAGTATCACTGACAGTATAATCAGACATTGACTGGAAACTGCAAGTCTCTTTTCTGGCATTCTACGTACAGCTGAGGAGACCAAAAATTGGAGTAGATGGATTGTCCCAGCATTTTACCAAAAATATTTCAAATCTTATTTCAGGGGCTCCTTTCCTTCCTATTACTAAAAACTTTACCCATTTCTGTCCATGCATTTAACATTTATTGGAAAACCTCATTGCTCTAGAAAAAACTGTACTCACTCTCAGACTTGCTATGCATCCACTCATTCCCCAAACACAGTCTCATTTTATATCTCAGGCCATTTTCATCTGCTTTAAAGCATATTCATATACACACATGCGCACTCATTCCATTTCTTATTTAAACTTGTCTAGCTTTAAGAACAAGTCCTATTATACCTTTACTTGCTAAATGGAAGATTTTTACAGTCCTTTTGAGCTCCTTACAGCTTTACCTGTATGGTAGGTACTCTACAGTGTGGTTCCCTCAACACAGTGCATATTTCTGCCACTTTTGCTATTCTCAAGAATTTTTTGTGGAGTCAAAGAAATGTTTCAATATCTTTCTAAAAGGCATCTATAGAGTTTTCCTCATTCTCATGTAGTATTATAGTATATTATAATCAAGCACCAGATTTTTTTTAGCACCAGAATTTTTTATTTTTTTTTTTACACACAATGTCACAAAGCAACTGATTACACCCAAGAATCCCCATGGCTTTCCTAAAGTCACTTTTCTTCTGGGAAAATAAGCAATCTAACTGATTTTTACAGATATGAAGCAGAAGGGATGAAGAACTCAAAAGCCCATGAAATGTCTGTCTGAATATCTTTCCATTCTGTAATTTTTCAGTATTAAGGAAGAAGCTATGCATTCCCATAAATCTGTTTTAAAAAACCTGTGGCACGACTTTGGTTCTGTGAAATGCAGTTAATGAACTGTGCATAATGATTTTCTGTTAGATCTTGGCCTTGTCTATTATTTAATTGGCAATTAGTTCGACATACCACATTGCTTGCCCTGCTGATGTTACCAGGTAACCAGGACAGAAAGTACTTTTTTTTCTTTCTTTTTCTTTTTCTTTTTTTTTTTTTTTTTCTGAAAGGACTAACAGAAAAGGAAAAGGCTATATGAAATTCCATCACTGGAAAGGGTGTTTGAAAACCATCACTACCAACACTTGGCAAAGACTGAAGAAGGCTAACAGATTGTGAAAACACTGTCTCAATAGGGAATATCCTGCCAAGGGCCAGCGTGATGCTGCATAAAAAGAACAGAATAAAAAAGCTTAAAAAATTACCATTGCATTCTCCAGATTTCTTGGCCTTTAGCCACCATATAAATCTGACAACTTTAATATTTCTTCTATCATCTCCTTTCTCTTAATGCAAACTGAAAGCACTGCATAGATTGATTTATATTTACAATGCTTCTAACTGCAGTAAAACAAGTGAAGAAATAGTAATATGTTGGCTGTTTCTTCTCTCTTCTGTACTAAGAAGGCACTAACGGCCTCAGGCTGTAACCTAAATCTCACCCATGGCAGCCCAAGTGAATCTCAGATTTTAGAAGTGTGTAGGGCAGCTGCTTGATTTACCACTGAGTTATTCAGTTCTATATGAGGTTACACAAGTACAAAGTGATAGATTAAAATGTTTTTAAGCCACATTTCAAGAGAGTGGCATTGGGTCAGAAATGGCATAGTAATTAAAACAGTAGTTTAGTAGTTAAAAGAGAGCGGCTTATTTTATGCAGAGTACAGACTTTGTCCCATTGTTGCTTGCAGAGTTAAAAGGAGCTATCTGCCCTCCTGTCTCAAAGCAGATAAAAACTAACTGATGTCTATAACTCCTTTTTTTCATCCCTGCAGTGCTAGAGCTGCTCCTTTTGTGTCACTAACGGGTCTCCCAGTTGGCAGAAACCTCCACTCTTATTTCACTCTTATTCCTCTCTTATTTCAACAGGTGACACGCCAAAAAAAAAGCAATAAAAATTGCATGACTTTGAGCTGCACTACCAGGAGCTGACTATCTTTTAGTCAGCACTCCACATGGAAAATAAGGAACACAGAACATGACAGAAGATGAAAAAAAAAAATAGTAGAAAACATAAATGAAAGAAAAGGGAAAGTGGATTTACTACTGAAAATAGAGGATATTCCTAAATAAAATTAGGATAGCCTTCTGGTAGCTGTTCCATTTTCCCTTCTTTTCCTTTGCATTTGATGGGAGCAAACAAAAAGACTAGGGCCCTGCTGACTTGGTCTATGGATTTTTTTTGGTATCTTAACAAAACCAGCTTTCCCCCTGGCAAGTTATTCTAGTTCATTATTTCGGCAAGACGGGCTTTAATGGATTGCTGCATCTTATTCAGCAGTAAGTGCATGAACTTGGGAGGCAGTGAGGGCGGAAAAGAAGAAGGGACAAGGGGAAGGTTTACTGATCCCTGCAATTATAAAACCCTCCACAACTTGCTTGGAGGAAGGAAGGGTACCAGCCTGAGGGCCAAGAGTGCAAAGAAAGAAGAAATAAACACAGTGATTTGGCTTCATAATACACTGCCTACTATATCAAACTGGATTAGATACAGCTCATTTCCTGCCAAGGTTTGCCAAGCCTTCCTTCAAACTACTTTATGCCAAACAAGAGAGTTGCTTCTTACTAGTCCATAAACTTGTCTTAATGGCCACAACTTGTCTTTATGGCCACAAGCTGAAACACAAGAAGTTCCGTCTCCAGGTGAGGAGGAACTTCTTTACTGTTAGGGTGACAGAGCAGTGGAACAGGCTGCCCAGGGAGGTTGTGGAGTCTCCTWCTCTGGAGGTCTTCAAAACCCGCCTGGATGCCACCCTGTGCCACATGCTCTAGGTGTGCCTGCTTGAGCAGGAAGGTTGGACTAGATGATCTGTAGAGGTCCCTTCCAACCTTAAATATTCTGAAATATTCTGAAAGTGAATTAATAAAAAATATATAGCTTTAGAACTAAGCTGACTATTGAAAATATCTGCAGGTGAGTTTCAATACGCAGCATCTCTTATTCAGGAGCAATAAACAGGGTCAACAACGAGGGGCACATGATAAAGATTTCTCCCACATAGGCAATTTTACCATGTGCAATTGCTTAGAGCAAACAAACCTACTATATAATGAGTTCCAGTCCTAATGTGATACCTACAAGTTTTTCTTTTCCTTTAGAGATTGCAAAAAACATGACTACCTATGGTGTTGTTAGTTTTGTAATTTATAGCACAGGGCACTTGATTTGACTTAACCTATATGTAAAAAAACGCAGTGGAGAGAAACATAATTGAAAATCACCCATTTTCTGTCAACTCCTTATCTTGTAATGGATAAGAAATATGAGTCTTTGGAGAATCAGAACAAGCGATGCCGCTTGAGGCTAGCGTATGCAAGAGATAGATAATAAATGATCCAAATAACTAATTCATTGGTTCCTTTAGGCCCTGTTCCTTTAGGCCCTGTTCTTAAACCTGTCTCACAATCAATATCCTACGTTTTCAGATGGTCGTAAATAATAGCAGGTTGGGGGATTCACAACAGAACGATCTTCTTCAGTAAAGACTGCTTTATATTACTCAGATCACTTGGAAGCAAATCCTCAGGCACTTTTAAATATTCACAGCTCCCTGCATGCCTAGCATATTGCTTTGCATACCATCTAGAAATCTGCCTTTTTTCCCCAAAAAATACCATTAAATCACTCTCTGCCAAATCTCAAAATACTTAAAAAATATTTCCTCAAAACTAAGTTTCAGCAAAAGAGAGATGACTACATCAATAATCTCATTTTTTAGCATAGGAAATAGAGCTGACATTCATTTATTCTCATAGATGAGGAGAAAATTAACAGTGTCCAAAAGATGGAATAATCTTGGACTTCCTTCTTCTCTAGAAATATAATAATGCAGAAAATTATTAAACAAGAGTAGGCACTGTAACAAATCACAAAAAATACAGATAAGGAAAGCAAGCTGATCCCAATCCAAGTGCTCACCAGTCCTCTTGCCAAAGAAACAACATTCCCTCCACCATGAAAGAAAGAAGGAAGGAAGGAAGGAAGGAAGGAAGGAAGGAAGGAAGGAAGGAAGGAAGGAAGGAAGGAAGGAAGGAANGAAGGAAGGAAGGAAGGAAGGAAGGAAGGAAGGAAGGAAGGAAGGAAGGAAGGAAGGAAGGAAAGAAAGAAAGAAAGAAAGAAAGAAAGAAAGAAAGAAAGAAAGAAAGAAAGAAAGAAAGATATTGCCAATAGACAACTTGCTTGCCAGATACCATTAAAATGTTCCCTTTCTGTATGCTTTCTATGAAGACTTGATATTTCCTCCACCACTCACCATAGCAGGAATTGATAACAAAAATACTTGTTCTCCTGTGTGTTATGAAGGATGCAAATGTTCAGATTTTTGGTCATTTATGACATAATATATAAATTGATAATATATCAATATGATATATAAATATGACATAAATTATATGTAAATAAAACAATATAATATAAATATAAAATTATAAGTATAATTATATTTTATTTTTAATTTAATTTTAATAAGATATGATTATAATTTATATTTTAAATGTAAATTATAAATATAAAATTTATATTTGAATATGGCATAATATATAATTAATATGACATTTATGACATATATTTATGTCATTTTTAGTACTATGCCCTTACATCTGTTCCTATTCCATGGCAAATGCTGACCAGTTTTACCAGACTCTGGCTGTGACCAACCAATAAACCTCTACAATGGAAGAAGACTTGCGGGAGATGGGCAAGGGCGAGTGCCTGTAAAGCTCAGGACAAATGAAGGGAATGACTGATCACAGCTGGGAAGCTGATTTTATCTCACCACAAAAGAGACCAGAATGGCCTTTGTTTTACATAAATAGCTATGTCAAAAAATTTTGATATGTAAGTGTTGATATTAAACACTGCATTAATATTGATATTAAAGAAAATTAATATTATATATAATCTTATAACTCAACGATTTTGATGGATAAAGTTTATGCTTAGGAAATATTTATTTTGTAGATTAGGATTCAAATCACCTAATGAAATGCAAGTATCTGTAGATGAATACAGTGCCAAGTTCACCAGTAAGAAGCTTAGGGTGATCTGCTCAGAGATACACGGAGTAGGTCACACTAAAATTAGATGCTTACCACAAAGAGTGAAAACACCCTTTATAGAAGTAACTTGCCTTGTTCTTGATGTCTGCCTCTGAATTCTGGGCACCTATTCAGCCCTTAGAGATCTGCCAGCAAATTCTTACAGATGCCAGTTGATCAGATTTGGTAGGTAACAATACTTTACCAGAAAAAGGTGAACTAGACATCGAGGCAGAAGTCAGTCCGCATCATAGACCTAAGAGCACTAACAAACTAACTGTGCTGAGCAGTCTGTGATGGTGTTTGGAGTCCTCTACAACTTCTTCCTCTCACTCAACCCGGGAGTTTGACTGTGTTCAAGACCAACTCTGACACTATGACCTTAGCTGTAAGAACAGTCAAACTGGGAGATAGAGCTGTGAGAAGCCTGAAGTGCAGCCTCCACTTATGTATGCTCCTTTAATTGGGCTGAAAGCTGCATTTAAGCTCCGACTCTTGCCTAAGCTATATTGATTAATACTTTGCTGATCATGACCCTGGCCTTGCTGACTTGACCTTGGAGTTGCCTCACCGCTGCAAACCTGTCTGGCAATCTGGTCTCTTGGCTGACTCTGGTTTCCATCACTGGACTTCTTGCTCTGCTCTTCTTCTGATAAAGGAAGAAAGATGTGTCTATACATATGTACATACAAACTTAAGTAGCAATTGATATATAAAAAATATAAAAGAAGTTATATATCTGTGTATGTGTGTGTATATATATAAAGCATGGATGGCTTGTCAATGGCAGGCCATGAGTATAAATAGGAGCCACAGGGACACTTATGTACATCACAGTTGAGAAGGTGGGTGGTCAAAATGAAGGTTGACTGGGCACTGCTCTTCTCTTGGCTCCTGGTTGGCCTTCCTTGCAGGGCAATCCATCTTGCTGCTCCCTGACATAGTGCATCATCTCCTGCTAGCCACGAAGGAGGAGCTGAGCTTGTGCAAAAGGGAAAAAGAACAGGTAATTTTTGCATACCATAACACCATAGCAGATACGATATTTGAGAGAGATTCTTATTTCATCAAGTAGTTTAGCAAATTTAAGGGGAATTTTGCTGCCGTTTTTATTTTCCATTTGTTGAAGAAAACTGAATAACCCCCATGTCAAGGACACGCTTTCTGTGCATGTTCTCAGGAAATAAAATGAACTGGAAAGTTTAAAACTTCTCAGTGCTCTGTGAAACCATCCAGCAAGAGGATTGTTATTGCTTATTGCCAGCCAAATTTCAAGTTACATTTGCAAAGCCAAATGAAGAATTCCAGGACAATCACTGAAGCATTATAGATGCTTTTGTAGTCTAGTGGCAAGCTTCCTATGCCATGAAAGCAGCTGGGGGCTGCCTAGCTCCAAACGCCCTGGTGCCAAGCTCGTCTGTCCCAGTTTCAGTAAGTTAAGGCAAAACAGAGCAGACGTCTGCACTTCGCTTCCCTAGCCTTCCACAGCGGGTTTCTCTTAGCCTGTGCTGAACTACTAATCATTTACAAGTGAAGGCTGTTATCACAAAGGTATCTTGGAAAGATAATTAAAATCAAAAATAAATTACAAATACATTTGAGAAATATTCAATACTTGATGTTATCTATTAGAAGTCTATTGAAACAGACAAGCCATTCTATAAGATCTTCTGTTACTTTGAAACTGCTTGAGAAAAGACTGAAGAAGTACATATACTTAACAAATCAGGAAAAGATTGGCGTGTCTTACTCATTACAGCTATCACGCCTGTAAGAAGTCTATACTTGACAATGAAAGTGAAGTAATAAAATAATAATTGTGCATGTCAAAAGCAGTAAAGATAGAATTTTTTAAGTCTTAAAAAAATGTTAAGACAAAATAATGATGGTGACAAGAGGTCCAGTCCCTAAGGTGATGTTCTGCCAAATATATAATTGTCATTATTCAGTACACAACAATAGAAAGTAATTCTCTACTTACTGATTAATCTCCCAAGTTTCCATACTTGCAGGAAAAGGCACAATGCTGGTATATTACAAACAAGCGATTTTAATTGCTTATAAATATCTGCTGTACTTAGTTCAAGGAAAAATATGTATCTGTAGTGCCTGAAATTCATTCACATGCAGCAGTTACCTAATGGTCCTGCCTCTTCTTGCTTCCCAAGCTGAAGTTTTATAAGAGGTTTAGGCTGCCTTTTATACACTTCTGCATTTTGCTCCAAAATTTTATGCCGCTTTTAAAATTCTGCTATGGTCTGTGCTATGGTCCATGTCTTTTCAGGGACAAATAAAATGCAGTAGCCATAAGAAAAGTCATTTCATGAGGCAATTTTATTTTTCAAGGTCATTGTATTGTAATGTAGCACCATTCCTTATTTGACACCAAATAAAACTGGGTAAGACCCTGTTAAGACTGGTTAAGACAGGTGAAGACCCGGTTAGCTGCTTTACTAGGGAAGTAACCACATTTACTACTAAACAAGCATTCATTTTAGGTAATATTAACAGGTGAAATGTATTTTGGTATAGGTAACTGGTACAAGGTATTTTGTTTCTCTCTTGAGACTCCCATATGCTGAGTATTCAACCTGCAGTGAAGGATTTCTTAAAATCCACTTCCTTTTAAATTTCTCAGAAGAGCAATTGCCTCAGAAAAAAAAAGGTAAAAGAAAAAAAAATACTTATTTTGCAAAAATACAACGAAGAAGTACAGCTCTGTAATTTAGAATACAATGCCATATCCAGATTAAACTGGATAAACTCTGACCATTTTTTGTGGTGTATAAGGGCACATAATTCGCCACAGATAATGCTTTAGACCATATATATATATATTTTTCTTCAGTTAAATGTGTGTGACAGATACATATATGCCCACAGGATATCTCACAAAATCAAGCCGTAATTTTTGCAGGAATAAATTAACATTCTGTTCACAGTGATCATCTGAATTACAAATTCTACAACAAAACAAAAACAGACAATGAAGACACTAGTGATGGAAGCTAGAGCTTGAAGTCTGTTTTGTTCTGGTCTTGGTCACTAAAACAGAAATATTTCCTTAGCCCAGCGCCAGAAAAACCCTCTGGAAGAAGCAACCCAGCTTATCCAGTCACAGCTGTCAGGCCTCGACTGCCCTGTGCCTTCTTCAAACACTTAACTTTCTGGGGAGCAGCCGTCACTGTTGTCACAGGAGCTGTCTCTGGCAGCCACATGCCAATGCAGGTGTTCCTCAAAAAGGGCATCTTTGACAGGAAACGAGCTCGCCTGGCTAGACACCCGAAAGGGGACCAAAACTGCTCCATACACCTGCTGCAGTAAAACCTCCTTCTTCTGAAGGGCAGATGTTTGTGATGGGCCTTTAGAGTCCATGTTCTACTGTGATAGTGCAGCACATACAGTGGTGATAATCCAGTTTGTGGGGTGACAATCCAATTTGTGGGGCCTCAGGGATACGGTATGCCAAAAATTCACATTATAGTCTGCTATCCTGAACTCCCCTGAGAAGGATGCCCACATCTAACATCCTGTAGTCTGACAAATCTGCAGGCCTGCTTAGCAAGGCTAACTGCAAGCAGATCATTTGTTTCTAAACACACAGTAGGCATAAAGAGAAAAACTGCAAAATGTGCTAGGAGGCACTAAAACCTGAAGTGCATTAAAAATAGCAGAGGGAACCAGGGGCACTACTACCAGAACCCACTCTTAACTTCTCCTGAAGAAAAGACATTAGTGAAGTGTGCTGTGGTCATTGACATCAAATAATCCTACTGGTGTTTTCCGAACACTTTTACATTTACACAAGCTATACCATATAAACACTGAACTACTGATGTTAGTACTGAAAATGGTGTCAAATTTCACTATGTACCTGAAAGAACCTCCAGTATTTCCAGGTCTCAGCTTTATCTCCTTGAATTATTTAAAATTGTTCACATTTAGACTTATTCTAGCAAATGTGATTGGAACAGTTGAAGAAATTGGCAGCTAACACAGATCTTTCCAGAAAATCATTTAAACTGAATATGGACACTGAATCATAGCTCGATTGATTTAAGCCAAGCTTTGTTCATTCAGGCTGGAGCATGAACAGTTTCACAAGTGGTTGTTCTTGAGTCCACTCTTACATTTATTTTCAGTAAGTGAATTATTAGCATCATTGGTTAGCATCATCCAATAGCTCAGTCATGTATACTTGTAAACAATTTTGGTGGAAACAGTAATTTCAGTAGATTGCCTCTTTTGTGGCAAAGCATTTGAAAATGTAAGAGAGATGAGACTGAATATTAGCAAAAGGCATTTCAATAAAAACCATTACGAGAAGGACATTTTCTTAAGGGCCAGTGTAGAAGAAAACCAAATTATATTCCATACAAACTGCAGTGTCTGGGTGCTGCTTAAATGCCCTAAATTGTTTATCAAATCTCGTTTATATCCTGCTGAAGATAAACAGTTTAAAGAGAGAGGGATAGACTGCAAATGTCATCGATTCCCCCCATAACATGGCACAGAATTCATTTTTTCTTGTAGTTGGCTTACTCAAGAGAAATACTGAACTCCAGCATCTCATGATTCGCATAATCTGAAGTTTTATTCTCACAGGTATCAGTGGTCGATAGAGGTGTTCAGCATCTTTCAGAATGAAGGCCTTTGTCACTCTAAATGATTTGCTCACTTGTCTTTATTCCCTGAGTTGCACATACTTCTGCATGTGGCTGGCCAGGATGTGAGCTTCCGATAATGAAAAGAATAAATGCTGTACTAGTACTTGTAAGGAATATATTTTGTTAACCTGGAAGATGGAAGGAAAGACTATTTTACATGTACTTTTGTTCCTGTATTTGGGGCCTCAATTTATCCTTATAAGTAAAACACCTGTAAGCAGATTTTAAAATAAATTTCATATTTTCTTTTTTCTTTTTTTTTGACAAATTCCACTAAATTTCCAGTAAAAACTCTATCATTTATTCAAAAGAACAGCACCGTTTTCCCTCTGCTCTCCTATTTATAGACATTAATGCAAATCATGGCAATAGTTACACAAAAACTATATGCCTTTAAGTTAAGCAAGTATGAGTTCCTCCTGTTGAGCAGCTGCCTGCTTGTAAAGATTTCATGCTAAGTAATTTTGTTGAAACTGCCAGAAATATGAAGGCAAGTAAAGGAAATAATCCACAGAATTAGAAACTCTGACAGTGAATGTAAGGAAGAAGAGTTTTTGCAATGCGTTGTACAGAATCCATCTTCTATTAGATATTCAAGTAACAAAGCTTGCAGTACAGCAATTTGCTACAATTTGGGATATACTTTAAATAGAAAAAGAATGATAAGATTAAATAATTGAACTTATTTGACTTGAAAATTTTATATATTTCACCCTGCAAAAATATATGTAATGAAACATTATAATTTCTTGTAATTGGGATGTAAATACAAACCTACTTATATGAAACCAAAGGAATATTGGTTCTTGGGTTTATACTACACTCGTGCTATATATACCAAATAAAAATGTACTTGTACATTTGAAGAGAAAATGGTTTAAGAAAGGAATCTGGGGCTTTTTCCATAGTTGTGCAAGGATTTGGTTTTCTGAAATACTGAAATTGTGAATATGACTTGTTATAAAAAGCTTGGATTTCAGCTATGAAGATTTTTTGTTTATATTTTGCTTTTTTTGGATTTTTTTTCTTGTCTCGTATAAATGTGACACAAGTCACACATAAAGTTACTATAGGAATTTAATCTATCACAAATAAAAAGACTAACAGTTGAATGAACAATTTAGAAACTTTCCTAAACAGTTAGAGGATCTTGGTTTATCCTTTTTACATTGAAATATTTCTTTATTCAATACTATAAGAATGAAAAATAATCATAAACCAAAAATTTGTTACAGTAACTATGACATTGAATGGACACAGTAGGAAAGGAAAACAAATGCTGCAGTGTCTTTAAAATAAATTTATCTATTTAAAAACACGCATGATTTGAAAACATAATTAAAAATAACTAGTGGTCTAAAATATTGTATTTTTTATCTTGTATAAATACTATATATGTGTTTATAAAACATACAAACATATGTTTTATTTATAAACTTCTCGGGTAAATGTTTGGGAAATATCATTTTAAAAAGCAGTTTCTAGAATAAATCTATTTTTCATGGCTGCATGATCTACAAGTCAAGGCAAATGCTTTGAATCATATCCTGAAAGAGCACAATCATCCAAGGTATCTTCTGCACATAAAGGTCAGGAATCTGCATCTCCAGAAAATTATAAAAACACTAAAAATGACTACCTAAAATCTAAACCTCTTAGTTGGTACTCAGTTGTCTTCTTTCATTTACCCCTTAATAGAGAGAGAAAAGAAGAATATATTCCTTGCTCATGCACCACCTTGAAGTGCCTGAAGTTGGATGGGATGAGCCTGGCCCCTGGCCCTTCACAGGCTGCCATATTAAAGATGACGAGATCCGGATCTTCTAATCCTTTGAAAGGGCAAACTTGCAAAGAGTAGGACAAAGAGCTTACCAAAATCATATTTTTCCAGCTATTTCTGATTTAGTGAAAGCATCTGTTTTTCTCATTGACAGCCTTCCACCCAGGCTCAGCTCTGGGCACTGCATAGGCTCAGCTAGTAAGAAGCCTTTTGCCAAAGCAATGATGCTTCAGAATGGGAGTAAGGACACGACCCCTCACTTTGCAGATCTGATCTTTGTGATTATCATAGGAAGGTTATATTTCAGGAGAAAAAAAAAATAAAATAAAACCTACAGAGTTTTTTTGAGCTGTTACTTTCCACATTTTTGTATAAAAAGCTCTAATAGCAAAAGTATTCTCAATTCTTTTGCTGAAATTTTACACAAATGAAAACCCTAAATTATGAGAGAAGAATCTGTCATATAACTGAAACATTCTGCCCTCATTACCTGTCTGGAAATAGCAACCACACAAACTGCTAGAATTATTTTTGAAAATGTATGCATGTAAAAATGAATCAGTCCATCTAACTGATATAATACATCTAGAGGGCAGCTGAATGCCAGACAGGTGTTATTGCCATGAATTGATCTTGCAATAAGTGCAACAATTAACACTCTAATTGCATTTGTCTTGTGGTAACGTTGAGCATCAAGAGACAGAATTGAGCAAAACCCATTAGAAACCTTAAAAGAAATTTAATATATGAGGAATAGTTTGTAACCAGCTGAGATTTAAGATTTCAATTATGCATTAGTTTATGTGTTAAAATCTTGGATATTTTTGCTTCATAATGAAATGCTAAAAACGAAATAAAGTAGAAGGATACAGAATTTCAGCTGTTATTGTCAACACTCAGTAAACATGAATTCATCACTAACGCACACTGCAGGAAGTCAACTATGCAATCTTAATGATACTAGAGCCTTTTTTGAAAGTATGCAGTTCGTAGTCTCAAGCAAATTCCAGAATAGTAAGTCAATTAGGATATCATGCAGAGCAACAAAAAAGGCAATGCCAGCTGGAGGCATTCATTGAACCTCATTGTCAATGCAGCAATAAAAAAAAATCCTGTTTTACTAAAATGAAAACAATAAAATAAAGATAAGCTGAAACGGATCAGGCAGTAAAATAATCCTGAGTTGCCAATTTCAAAAAGATGAGCATTTGAGAACTTCAGATATCTGTTAATGAATAGATTTGGGGTTAATCCAGCTGTCTGTCACCGCTCGATGTCACTGCTCCTTCCAAGGAAAGCCACTGCCCTCACTTTTACCAGGCTGCAGAGCTTGGAAATGGCAGTATTGGAAATTATGCTGAATTTTATTATGCTTACACTCCTCTTCAGTTTGTTATCCACTTTTATCGTCTCCCCAACTTACTTCACAAGATGAAATTAGTCTATTGGCTTCAAGAAGACTTAAAGGAAGTGAAGGAAGAAAAGGGAACTCGCCAGGTAGGAACCACACCGCTGTAGTTATCATGCTCATCCTACTCCTACCACTGTGTTAGCTTTTCCTTTAAACTAATATACTGGGCCTCCTGGAACATCGTTTTGTATCTACTCTTGTGCTATCCCAATGAAGACTTGAAACTTCCATTATTATATACTAGTATCTTCATATTTTTCCATATTGTGGATTTTTTTCTCCAGTTAAAATGTGATCCTCAACTTCACCAGAAGTCTAAAAAAGGAGTATTTGTAATAAATGTAGTGCTTAGCTGAACCTGGAAACAACAAGGAGTCATTTATTTAGTGATACTTTGCACTACACTTCAGTCATGTCAAAATCCTAGTTTCACCTTTCAGCCATAAGGAAAATGATCTCCTTTTATTGTTCTGATTAATTTAGCCCAATTACAAAAGTAGAAAGGAAAAAGAGCAGCCTGGCCATGTCAACACTGTGCTTGAGCATCCTTCTCTGCAGATTGAGACACTGTGAAAAGACCAAATCAAGAAGCCTGAAAAGCAATGGGTACTTCAGATCTGCGTGTGGCTCTGCCAGACTATGGAGGTAGCAGCTCACTGGCAAAAATTCTCTCTCTCCAGACTCTTCTTCTCAGTCAATAAATACTAAAAGAAGGCAAATAGAGTACAGTATCCCACTATGGAGCAAGTTTACCTGGACATCCCTCAGTGAATATGCTGTTCAAAGCCATGAATGAGCTACAGAGCAGGAGAATACTGAGTTGAAAACTACAAAAAATACAATTTTCAAGGCAATAAAATCTAAGTTTTAAGAAGGATTTCAAGGACCAAGTAACTGAAGGTAAAAGAGCAGAAGAAAATCCAATCATAAAAAAGCTAGAATGCTAGAAAAAATAACCATATGTACAGAAAAATGGAATCTAAGTCAGCTCTTCCCACATGAAAAATACATTTAAACATAAATATATTCTCTAACAATGTTGATTTAATTCTCAGCAATGGTCAAAAAGGCAACTGCAACTTGGAAATATAACTGGTCATATTGCTATAGCTTTGATTGCAGATAAGGGCAACGCCAGTTTCATAAAAAGTGGTATCTTGTACAGTTGTTAAAAAACTAACCAGGATTCAGGCATTTCTGATTCTTTGATCATGGGCAACCATCAAAGCTTACTACCAGCTGAGAACAATCATTTGGAGTTCAACTTAGCTACATCAAGGAGCTAAACCATGTTGAGCAGACAAGGACTGTAAAATATGCTAACTGTAATGGATAGCTTCAGATGAGTTTTCTGAATTCTATGTGCCAATTGGCTTTGATAGAGAAAGAAACAGTGTCATAAATCCAAAGATGCTACATACAGCTTTCACAGGGAAGCTCTACAGGTAAAAATGACAGCCCACATGGAAAAAGATCTAACCTTGTGTATTTTTTCCGAGAATATCTTTTTCTGCTTCTGAAACAGTCCCTCAACTTTGCTAAGTTCATCATTAGGAGCAGACTCTCCTTACACAAACAAATGTTCCTGTTGGAATCATCTTATGCCAGGGTAGCAAATGCAAAGCTTGGTGTCCATTTTCACAAACACTGAAGGAAAATTAAAAAGAAAAATCCAGGACACCTCATGCAAGTAATGCACTCTGTTACCAAATTACCAAATGCATCTAGGTGTCTAAACTTAACAACTGTTATGCACCAGGACAAATTCACAGGAAGACTTGGGAAAGAGTCCTTCTTTATTATTGAAACTACTGAGACTATTAAGAAATAAGCTAATGATTCATCTTTCAAGATATTCTTTTAAGATTGTTCTGATTTCCGTAAGGGCAATCATCTTTCGTATCTGTCTTGTAGTCCTGTCTGCATCATCTGTCTTCTGTTTCCCCAGCAAGGGGATAATTTTCTTTCATTGTCAGCAATAACAAGACCACTTGCTGCAGTTTGGGAAGTAAAATCTGGTTACAATTACTACCTGTAAGTGTAAATACTCTTTTTCTTCACTTGAGAAAGAGAACTGTTGCTATCAATTACATGTATTTTAGCTTTTTCCTGGCAAGTGTAAGCACTTGCATACAGTAATTACAGCTGCTCCTCTGCCCTGAGGAGGAAAAGGCAGAAGAAAAGTAAATACATATATTTGTTATTGTTTTTCTCTTAAGTTTTACTCTCGTTATTATGTTACTATTATACTACAACTAATAATTTGATTTTTTGAAAATATTTTCCTACTATTTTGTAAACATCATCCTCAAAACACCATAGCTTTGTTAAACCTGCTCTAAATGTAATGCATTCCTCATGTGTTCTGAATCAATAAATTGAGAAACATGATTGAGAATATTAATTGATTTGATACACTATAATTCATTTATATTGTGTCTAATATATCTGCCATAACAAATTAATATAAATGCACTAAAATATATTTTAATACTCTAGTTCCTTTCATAGTAAAGTCAGCTAAGACACAGTGAGGTATTTCTGTATAGCTTTTTGTCCAAAGATTAAAAAACAAGATATTTTTATACTTCTTATGTATTCTATTTTCTTTTGCAGTCATTGATATTATGTGCTTTGTCATAGTTAATTAAACTTAGAAACTGAACATAGCATGTAATTGTATCCTTTTTTTCCCATTAGAAACACTATACACATTAAGGTATTTATGGATATATGGGAAAATCAATCATTTTTCTTTCAAAATGAAATACTTTATGGAATAGTAACTCAAAACTGCATATATATTCTTGTAACTTAGTAAGTGTGATGTATCAGTGAAGACTTGTTCTTTCTTTTTCTTTCTTTATTTTTACAGGAAATCATGCCTTCCAAATCTGCCGGAGTTTTTGGAAGAAGCCAACGAGCACGTCAACTCGGTGCTCATTAACAGTGAAAAAGAAATTGCTGAGTATTACAGGAAAGAGAACAGAAAACACACTAGGAATTGCAATAGAGCCACTCTATAGGTCCCTAATGCCTGCAGCTTAAACACTGTGAATAGTTCTGGTCTTTTCACTCCTTTCCTCTCAAAAACGATACAGTTGGAAAAGCATAGGAAAGAAGCGATGTCTATATTAGAAATAAGGGAAAAGAGCTGCCACAAAGGGTGTGATGTATTTGCATGCAGAGCACGCGCTTTGGGTGTTCTACTTCAGACTAGCACTAGTGAGTCCCAAGACTGAGCTACCAGCGCCTCTCCCGGTGCAGGATGCAGCAAGGTACCACCCAGGCTGACACAGGCCAGCAGCGTGGCCTTGACTTAGGTTTATGAAAGTGTTAGCAGAGCGTGAGGCAGTACCCGACCTAAAATTGGGCAAGAAAGGAGAAATTAAAGCACGGACAGAAGGTAATTGTTGTGAAGGTAAACAAATAGCAGCTAAGTGATTCAAGAAGAAATGCAATGACACTGAAAGGCTTAAAACCCTAAGAAAAAAAGCTAAGAATCAGAAGATGACAACTCAACAACATCAAAATCAGTCTACTCCAAAGAGCAACCAAGACTAATCATTTCCCCATGACTGAGGCCTGCTCAGCTAGTAAAAACTCTCTGGGTGTCTTTTTGAGAAAGGTATCTAGGAGCTTGCTGGTCCTACCTATTTCATGTATTAAGCAACAAATTCTGCTTTGCACTCATAGGTTTTCCTTAGCCTGCTTATAAAATTTCTTAAGGAATGCTAAAAGTTGCTCAAGCAAAATATTCCAGAGAGAGGCTTTCTCTGTGACACAGGTGGATGTGGAGCACAATTGCCAGATTGGTTGCATCAGGGGATATCTAGTTTGTGTGCTTCCTGGCTGCTTTACAGTAAGAGAAAAATTAGGAGATCTGCATCAAAAGCTCCCTGTGTGTGAGCAAAATCCACTGTGGATTTTACTGCACAGTATATAAATATCGTTGAATGACTTCAAAAGCAACTGCACAAGTGCTACAGAGAAATCTATGACAAACTATTCAAAGACATCACCTCTGATGTGGGAATTCCAAAAACAGTAAGTTACTGAAGACAAAAAGAAAAATGTAGGATTATACTATTCAATCTTTTCCCTGTTTTATCACTATTCATGATATTTGATATATATGTTCCTTTATATACAAAAGTGATAAACTTTGTTTTGTTTTTTAACAATCTCTTTTTATCTTCCTACTACAGAAACTGAGACTACTTGGAGCCCTTTGATTTTACTTTGCATGTTAGCCCCACCATCCTACTGAGCCAGATAGATAGACAACTTTGCTAAAGTACTGCATAAAAGTTACATTCTACTGTGTATATACTTTAAAAAGTCTCTGCACACAGTAAAGCACTCAAGTGGTAATGTCAAGCAAAGTTAGGGTAACCACCCATCTCAGTTCAGCCATGACCACAAAGGAATACACTTCTTTCTTCTGAAAACTCCTAAAGATTCTCTTCTAGATTTTTTTTTCCCAAAGATATGACAGTTTTCTTTGAATAACAATTATTTTTGTCTTCATGCAGTAGTCACTCTATACTAAAACATCAAAAAAAAAAAGCACATTTGTGTATTCATTGTAGGTCTAAACTTCTAGGATCATGGCAAAGTGCTGGGTGTGCAGCATGTCCTCAACCACCAAAAACTCAGTCTCGATAAAATATCTTTGATTATATGAACTCCCTGGGAAAAGAAGTATAGAGCTGAAATAAAAAAGGCAGAATTATATCAGGGAACTCTGAGTACTTCTGCATTAAAATAGCAACAATGATGGCCACATATAGTGTCTCAAATAGTACCATATACTGTAAAACAACTGTAATTATCCTCCGGCTGCATGAGGCTTATTTGAAGCTGCACAGTATGACTTCGGTTAAGCCCGGGCATGGCTTCAGTTCCCATTTTATAATGAAATTAGCCACGTATGGACATCACACTTTAAGGTATGCATTTTGTCTGCTGGGGGAGGAAAGAGGGCTGTTCGCTCACGTAATTTCAAAGCCAATACATCAATCACATGGAATTAATTTTGACTCTGACATTTAAAGTCATTTCCTCTGCTAGCAGCCTACTCCTTGTACAATTTCAAACCTATTGTTCCAGTTGTGGAAGTAGCTACAGAAATTGCATTTTATAAGGAGAAATATGTTATTCAGTTTCCCTATATCAAAGAATAAAAAAACCCATCTGTGATTTAAATAAAGACCAGAATCAAAAACCTTGGTCTAAGAAGGGATTGTTTCAGAAAGTAGTTAGTGAAAGGAAACATTCAAGCTGGCAAAATGGGAACATGTACATATCCAGATCCATATATCCATATATCCATAGAGATCCATATATCCATATATATCCATCATATATATCTCCACATATTTTTGTAAACATGCCTTCTTAAATGCAGATTTTAAATTAATATGACCTTTAAGCACAAATGGCCTGCATTGAAACACTGTGCATCTGCATATCCATCTGAAGTGGACTTGATCTACAAGTTTTCAACATTTCTGAAAGCTGGCCTGCATTTTCTTCATCTACACGGGGCAGAGGCTATCTTTAGAGGTCAAGGAAAGTTTCTTGTTCATTTTACTTACCAATGATACAAAAGCATTCCCACTTACATGTTTCAATCTCTAAAGATCTAAAGAGGAGGGAGGAAATTTATATACCTTTATCTCAAAAACACCCATCCTTGCAAGACTTGCATTTTAATAATGACTGGTAATATATTTTATTATGATGTTTTGGCACACAGTGTCACACAGATTTGTGTGTTATACAGAAAAAAAAAAGAGTCTTTAAATTGCAGTTTTAAAATAGGTATAAT
The DNA here is from genome assembly GCF_003342845.1 of Nothoprocta perdicaria. Taxonomy (NCBI): domain Eukaryota; kingdom Metazoa; phylum Chordata; class Aves; order Tinamiformes; family Tinamidae; genus Nothoprocta; species Nothoprocta perdicaria. The sequence goes on from NW_020455943.1 coordinate 3,452,165, forward strand.
TTTGAGTTATTTAGGTTCCACAGCATCTTTAATTTCCCAATGTTTTGGGATTAAGAGCACATCTTATTGTTATGAGCAATTTATAACCTGAACAGACTGCAATTTCATGAATAATATCCTGAAGCACCGTATTAATTCGAGACCAGAGAGGAAAGCATCCTATCTAAACACCTATTTGCATATAATCATTTCATGCTCTGACAGCACTGGCAGCAGTATAAATCTGCAGTTTAGTAATGCGGTAATTCTGGATTTGGGCCTACAGAACCCATATGTGGAATATAGCAGGGAATAGAAATGTCCTGTGTGAATGAGAGCAATCAAACTGCATAGTCTGTCTAATTAAAGCACTGTAATTGTGCTAACCTGGAACCCACCTGCTTCTATTAACAACACCAGGACGAGGGCAACCTAGCTTGGCTCATCACAATATTTTCAATAGGTGTTTTCTAAAAACACTTTCGATGACAGACTGATTTTCTTTCCTTTCTTCTATACTAGGATTTGCTATCCTAGAAATTCACTTCAAGTCTTCAAAATACTGTTTTATTCTGATTTAAGATATATCAAAGACTTTTTTTTTTTAAATTATGGTCCCTGAGTGGTTTAGCTGATGTAGTAAAAAAGAAAAACCTTCATAAACTGCTTTGATTTGTGTAACACACAAGAATATAATTCAATTCCTAATGATTGTGTTGCTACTTCTCAGGAGAATTTAACAGTTCCTGGAAGTTTTTTTTTAAAAAAAAAAAAAAAAAAAAAAAAAAAAAAAAAAAAGCAAATAATTCTCAGAGCACTTCATTAAAAAGTAAGGTATAAAATGATGGCAAAGTCCTCAAAGCCTCTAGACATTTTATTAAGACAATACTAAAAAAAAAAAAAAATGAAAATAATTTAAAACAAAAAAGAAAGAAAAAGAGTGCTTCATCTATTCCCTCATTATGACTCACTGGTTATTCATTATTTTATGCCTGATTAGTATATTAATTTGTTTCCCCAGCATAATGAAATATTTCTATTAATGTTTAATTGGCCATAAATGTTACCACAAAAAAGCACTTCTGACCACAGCAATTTAGGGTTTCAAGATCTAGTATCAAAAATGACATGTTTAAACATAAAATGTGTGTAAAAAAGTGTGCAAACTCATTTTTAGCCTTTTTTTTTCAGTACCTTATTCTCTTCAAAATTGAAATACTGGGTGACTTTAATCTGTGCAGTGTGACTTAGCCCCACCATATCCTCTCTTGCAACCTCTTCCAGTCCTCACCAAGCATTTTTTTTCCTCAGGAACAGGAAAAAAAATTGCTGAATCATCTCTTATTCATATCTCTTATCTCATATTCATATTATTCTAAGTAAACTTTAATAACTGGTTCAAAAAAAAAAAAGGAATTTTGTTTATTTTCATTAGCTTTTTACAGGCTTCATCTGTTTGCACCTAAGTTTGTGGTGAGCAGGCCAGAACTACGCAGCTGAAGGGCTCTTGCCCAAACACAACCATTGAATCCTGCTCAGTTCTGAAGGAGTAAAATCACAAAGTCTTTAAGATTTTAGAATTAGAGCTTCCAGAGAATTGTGGAGCCCACTGGATTTTAATTCTCCTCTGCCTCCTGCTAGAAGGCACTTTCTGGTGCGCCCCGCGTTGAACCCCGTGACTGTGATGAAGCAAACCACTGCTTGTCAGCGTGCTCCACCACATGCTGCTGCTGCTGCTTCTCACCAGTCCAGCCTGCCGGTCTTTAGGAGGCATGAGGGAGCAGACAGGCTCATACACGCAGCTTCTCTCATGTGCCTGGTGTCTCTAGAGTGGCTGGACCTCAACCAAAGCCTTCACAGGAATAGCCAAGGCCATGTTGTACTGACAGTTACTCAGACTTAGCCTGATGAATCCTCTAGCTGACACAACCATGTTAAGGACATTCTGTTGTTCTGAGATTATCATGGAGCATTTTATCACATGCTCTCCCATTTCCTTACACTAGGACAGCAGCAAGCAAGAGCTCGACTTATTCTTGATTTATGCTTTCGAATGAACTAAAGGCTTACAGGAGGCCAAAGGTAGAAGAGATGCTTGTTTTACACTGATATATCTCCAAGGACTTCATCAGAGTTACCTCTGGTCTGGATAATTGGAGGTGGGATAGAAAGGTCACTTGCCATTTTTCTTAAGAGGAATCTTTAATGAAGCGTTATCCCAAGTGAACTGCCCTGTGGGCTCCCATGTGTCAGCAAAGTGGCTGGGGTAGGAGAGCAGTGAAGGGACCTACAGGAAATTCCTCTTACAGAGAGTGGCTCTGTAGGAGAGACTTCCATTTTATGTGTCAAGGAAGTTAAAAAAAAAAAAAAATACACAGCAGCCTGTCATGGGCATGTGATGAAAGGCACTGAGGCCGTGAAATGCCCACAAGCACTTGGATGAGGACAGCCAGTTGCTGGAAGCCACACTTCTTTCAAAGATAACTCTTTAAAACAGTATTTGAATCAGGGGTTAGTTCTAAAAAAAAAAAAAAAAAAAAAAATCAGCTTTGTCTAGAAGGAAATTTGTAACTACCAGGGAGAAAGATTCTGGACCTTCCAAAGTCAGAGTCAATGACTAATTTTAAAAATGGAGATATTTATGAACAAGACTGAAGAATCTTGTGGTTACATACAGCAGGAGGCCTTTCCTTATTCTGTGGTTCATGTTTCTCTGTTTTTAAAACAACTCCAATACTAATAGAGCACTAGAAGACACCATGTTCTAAAATAAAATAAAATAAAATAAAATAAAATAAAATAAAATAAAATAAAATAAAATAAAATAAAATCTAACAACAGTAGAGTTCATGGATTTTTGAGCTTTGATTTCCTTAAACCCTTACACAAGCATCTGCGCTGTTCCAGATCCCTGTATCAAACTCCATGCTTACCTGCTATACAAGTAATTACATGGACCCGTTCAACTTCAGATTAAGATTAGCTTGTCACGCGTCAAAGGCTCAAGCAGCTTAAGGAAACTTTTCATGCCATAATGAAATGTAATACTATCTTTTTTTTTCAAATAAGCTTAATGAAATATTAAGAATGAGAACCAGAACGTGCACGCACTTCCACACTAGAACTTGTGGATGGAGAACAGAGGATGCTGGCAGGTTTGTAATGTTCTCTTCTGGGTGTTTTTATAAAGAACTTTTATGTCAGAGGACCAGTCCAGAAGTCACCAAATAGGTACAAAAGATTGTCTTCCAAATTTCAGAGCTATCCATTATATTTCAAGCTTTTCCCAGGGCTCATGTCCTGCTTTCCCATCCTAGATGCACAGCTCATTCACAGCCACAGGACACGATTCTGGCATATGTTAGGAAGGTAGAGACGGAACCATAAGGGAATGTTTTGTTGGAAAAAAAATCCCACCAGGTTTAGCATAACCAAGATTACCTGATGATAAAGAAAACTTTATTTATATAAACATGCTTACTTTCCGCTTAATATTGTGGGTTATTTTCCCAATATACTGCTGCATTATATGGAATACAGACTGAGCCATGCTGTTGGAACACTAAATGAACTAAATTTATCTTAAATATATCATATGACCCAGACAATAGGAGCACAAATTCTGAAAATTTATCTGTGTGGCACACTATGCCACTGCAAAACAGTTAAGTGATGATTCATGAGCAGAACTGGCTAATAACTTGATACAGACCCATGAATCTTCTACAAAGTACAATTAGAATTGAACAATTAATATTTTTAATTGTTTACTTCTCCAACAAGACAACACATTTTCATACCAAACTAATATTTTGCTTCATCCCTAAACAAAACTGCATTTGAATTTCAATGCTTTAGCCTTTTTATTAAAAACAGTTGAATTTATAACCTAATTATCATTTTAAAATTATATTCTGGAGGTGGAAGACGAAGCACAATGCTGAAAGGAGCTTTCCTCTTTTCACCTCTTTTTAGAAGAGAAGGGAGGGAACTGTTTGTTGAATCTGAAGCCAATCCAAGAAGTCAGTCAAAGACGTTTACATAGCAGAGATTTTGATTCTCCCAATAGAAAGCCTTAAAAATATCCATCATTTATTTTTCAGCCTCATCATAATTAACTTGTACAAACTAATAGATTACATTAGCTTTATGTATCCTGATCAGCATTATATGGATGCCACGTGGGGTTAAAATAATTTCTGTAAAATTTGTGAAGGAAACATTAAAAGACTTAAATTTCTCATAATTTCAAAATTGAATTTACATAAAACTGATAAAGTTCATTTTAAAATTAACAGTCTTCCTACTTGAATCATTTCTGAGTTGTGAAAGAGAATACATGTATATATTTCTATATTTCTATATTACTTTTCACTGATTACAAACAAACAGCAATGAAATCTGACTAAAAATACAAGAAACACTTATTTTTCACATTCTGAAGAACTGATGATCAACCAACTTGCCTGAGATTTTCCTACATAGTTTGTCTATATGGCATTTCCATTTTTAACTGATGAGTCTTCTATACATCATTACTTCCAATTCTCAAATATTTACAATTTCCCATATGTCCTTGAGGGAATGTAAGTGAAATTACCACAACGTGAAGGTGAATTGTGTTTTCGCTCTCTCAAAAATCATGCACAGGAGTGTTATATGTTAGAATAAAGCAGCCCTTTAGTCAGGTCAGATGTCGGCACCTCCGATGGCTGCTCTCCCTGGTCGTGTTCACCTGCTCTCTCGTTTGGGCGCTGCCGTCCCTGCCTGTACCTGCCTCCCGGCTCTGACTCCTCGGCAGGTCTACTCGAGTTGGCAAGCTGCAAATCTGGCCTGGGGCTACTGTGTGAAAAACAATGTGATTCAGTAACACTTATTTCAAATGAAAGCAATAACTACTTACCTATGGAAAGACAGAAATGAGATCCAAGTAACTAAAATGTTCAAACCCTAAAGCTTAACTCTCTCTTTGAAGCTAAGGTAGGCTCAATTTATCCTAGAGAGTCCTTGTCTTAGCCAACTGTTCCCAAGACATTGCCTCTTCCGCCTTGTTCTGTGACCCTTTTTACATATTCTGTGTTCTTCTAGCTTCCTGCTAAAGGCTTGCTGCACTTCAACCTCTACAGTATGATGTCCTGCATCATGTATGTTCCAGCACAGAAACTATTGTAGAAATCTCTCTGAAAAATTAAGTATAGTGAACGGAGACACTGCCAGCTTCCTGTGGGCATACTGTGAGCTCCATGTAGCCAGAAATATTAGCAAAGATAATATAAAATATTCACTAAATATCTTCCACTGTTGAAGAAAATGGTAAAATTCAGGGCCAATACTATCATCTATCCTATATTAAAGTCTTAAGAGTCCAACTAAGGCTGCTATAAAAGCTGCTATTTTTGCTACAACAAAATGTAATAGAGAAAGATGATGCCCCAAAGAACTTCTCACTAAGCAAGACAAATAAAGATGGGGAGAAGGAACTGTTATTCCCACATGAAACTAGGGTTTACTCGGGTAGAGAAAGACCCTTCGTGCATTGGATTTCCCTATGACAGACAGCAAAGCTAATTCACTGTATTTACTCCCCAGGACAGAGCCTAGCTCAAGAGGGACTGTGCAGTTCAGCAAATGGCTTCATTCACCGCATCGAGCAACTGGATGGGCAACTGATAACGTGCTGTAACCTCAGCTGCTGCATTCGCATTTTGCCAGTAGCTGAGTGCTTCTGCTGTTAACTACTCACCGTAATTGCCTCAGTGGACATTTGGGTTAAATTTTGATTAATTTAATAGAAAGGTTTGGATGCGCATAGAAATTAGGCTAAGGAAAAAAGGAGCCTTTTTATGGAGACCATTATATTTCATTTTTCCTTTCACCCCCGACAAAGCCATCTTGAGTGTTTCTCCAAGGTCAAAAAAATCTCACAGCAAAAGCAGGAACACAATGCCTCTTTTAAGTCAATTTTTTCAGCGAAGCGAGGTTTTCACAATTAATGAACTTAAAAAATGAAAGTAATACAAAATAATAATATACATATATATAAATGCCTCCATTGTATATACTTCCACAGAGCTGAGAAAGAAAATAAACATGGCAAGTCATGGCAAATCTCGAAATGAACAATATAAATTTATTTCCCCTTCATTGTGGGCTTTTTATTAATACCTGACAGTACGCAGGATTTTGTAATTCATGCTCAGATGCACGCCAGAAACAGGGGAAATAAAAGTCATCTGTAAAACCTCTGCAATCACAGCAGATAATATAAAAAGGAAAAATTCTAAGAGAGTCACCTTGAAAAGTACTGACGTGCGGCATTCATTGACACAGTGGGGAATAAAGTGGAAACATAGCAGCATCCAGTACCCACTATGGCAGTTAAAAGAATGCTGTATGCGTATGAAAGCACATATTTCAGTTTATAAATTCTTTTATCCTCCTACTTCCTCTTTGAGGAAGTTTTGTCGTGATTGTCTAAACACCCATCGGGCTGAAAAAAGAGCTCGCAATGCAAGCCCAGGGATAAGCTTCACGAAAACGCTTTTACGAGCACTGAAGAGAGAGATCAGTTCATAAAAATATCAGATAAATTCCTGGCGGACAGCAGTGAAACGCAGCAGTCCTCCTGCAGGCCTGGGCTGAGGCCTGGGAACGCTGGAAGTGGATGAGGTGAGGCAGGAGAAGAGCTTGCCGGCACCTCCTGCTCCGGGAAGGCTCTGGACAAGGCCTGACTCAGTGCGGGCTGCCTTATGGCTCTGCAATATGTCACATTACCCCTCTGCACTGCTCACTCGCACTAAAACTGCCATGTGGCAGGCCAGGTTCCTTTCCAGTCTCTGGAAATTCATCATTTTCTCTTTTCTCATAAAAGAAAACATTAAAAAATATAATTGGGGTCTGGATGATTAGCAGGCCACCAGTAGATTGCTGGTTGCTGTTGCCCAGGCAGATCTTTCTAAAACAACTAACATATAAAAGGTTTATATTTTATGCCAGATGGTATCCAAGTATCTGACATCTCCTCTTCAATATGTTAGCTCGTTATTGATTGTACTTCAGGTGAAAATTAATGTAGTCTGGTTTATTTTTAAATATGTCCCAAATGGGGCTATAGAGCGGCACATGTCGGGGGGAGGAGAAGGAGATTCCGCCATGTCACTGTGCTATATTTACTATAGCTTTATTATGATTCCTCTAGTCTATATAAATATTTTACTGCCACGTGTGCACGTGTTTCTGGGCCACTTCTTTTATCTGACCCACTGTGTGAACACATGTTCATTTATTTTATCAAACATACAACATCTAAAAGTATTTTTTCGCTGCTTATTCTAATATCTATAACTTTATAGCAAGGCCTCAAAACAAAAAAAACAAATAAACAAACAGTGAATCTACATTTTAATTTCACTGAGTAGGTGACAGAAGTTCCGATTTCTCTGAGGAAATTACAGCAATGGCCAGGGATACCAGAGTCGGAAACCTCCCATGTTTGAGCTGCAGCCTTGGCTTGTGGTGCAACCCAGAAAACCTGAGGGCCCTGGCTAAGTTCCAGGAGCCTGTGGTCACCTGCATATGGGACAGCTATACTGCCCAGAGCCTTCACAGCGCTACATATGGAAGCTTTGTCAACTGCCAACCATTCCTTCGGCACCAACCATACCTTAAAACCTTAGAACAGCTACACTGGTCAGGATGATGGTGCATCTGCCTGGTGTCCTGCCTCTGGCAGTGCCCAAGGGAACAAGAGAATTAGACCAGCATGACGTAACCACAATGTTTCTTCCAAATACTCTCTTCTTCCAGAGCTTGGTGATTTAGGGACTTTGTGTATGAGAGAGAGTGCCCTTCTGCTTTATACCCTCTTACACACTGCTCTTCTGCAGATTTGCAGAAGTTGAGTCCATGTGAAAACACTTTGGACCCCACACGGCCTATAGCTATAAAAACAACAGTTTGAGCATTCATTACATGGAAAATCTATTCTTTTGCTCACCCTGGGCAGTCTTTTTTTCCTGAAAGAATGAGGAAACTTCAATTGAAATTATTATGACAGTCATTCCCTGTTCACCTTCTGAATGCCCTTCATAATTTAATAGAGATCTATCATATCCTTCCTACAGCTTCCCCAGACAGCTCTTTCCAAGGCTGAAGAATTATACTATACATCTATACTATCAATATGTTTTCAAGAGACTGCATATTACATTTCATATTAAAACACTCACCTCTTCTGTATCAGACTTATATGCTGTAATGTCACATCAGATATTGCTCTTCTTAGCAATATCAGAGAGCTAAGAAGATTAGTTATAAACAAATGAAATATGAAAATGATGATGAATCATCAAATGAAATATGAAAAATGAGGCAAACAGACTCATTTTGGAGTGATTGTTATATGTAGACAGGTGGCCACTACCACAGCCTAAAAGTGAAATGAAAGTTATCTGAGTTACTTGCTCTGTGTTGGCAAAATTCATGAGCAAAGTGCTACTGTGCACAAGGGCCCGAAACTTAGTCACCTTATGCACCTACTGTAGTACACTGAATGCCTGCAAATGCTGAAATTTTATCTTCTGTAAAATGCAAATGGAGATATAAGCATATTCTACACAGATAGTAATCTGTGTTAGTATAATTTGGGAACTGAATAGATCCAGATGACCTACCCAAAGCAGAGCTGGAAAAGGCTAAATTCACACTCAACAGCATTCACAGTCGGCAGCGAGCTCCAATTTTGGGGACAGGTGCTGCCCTCAGTACTCTGTGGGTACTGGCTAAGAGAACTACTGCAAGCCCAGGCACAAAAGGGCAAGTGCTCATTTCCTGGCAACAGATCTCTCTAGTAATGGATCATTACAAAGAAAGAGGATTGTTGTGTTCTGTCCTCTGTGTTCTGACCAGAATTTGTTGCTAGGGTCATAAGAGGACATGTAAGCCTCAACAGGCTTTCTTTCCATGGTTCTCCTCAGAATTTAAGCTATCTCCATCTTGATGCTGACTGTGTTATAAGATGTAGCCACTTCTGCCCTTACTATCAGATGAAAGACAATTTTTTTTAAAAAGAGTTTGCCCAGAATTATTTCAGTCCTGCCATCACTGTCAATGATATGTAATATTATCCTTTCAAGAACTGTAATTATTGACACTTGTCTGATTTTCCCACCAGGATGAGAATCTATTCTTGCTCTCGTATTTATGGGATAATCAATAAACGACAACTTCATGTACTCCATGAGAAAATCTTGGGAAAACTGAATGCAACGTTTATTTTGGAGGATTTTACTCCGCTGTTACCATTTAAATCATGAAGAAAATATAAACAAGGTGGTGTTGCATGCCATTGGTTGTCAAATCACCAGCTACCTAAGTTTAACTTTTCTGAAAGGTAAGCGCCTGTAGGCTTCAGCTCTAGCAGGAAGGGAGATAGATGAGATGGGTTAATGTTCTCCCCATGCATTTTTTTGAGCTGCTTAATAAGACAACGAAGAATTTGACCAGAAGTGTTGAAATTTCCTAGGGAAAAGTGAGGATGAGGTGCCTGGGCTTCCAGCACCAAAGCTGGTGCTTTTTTGTCTCCTTTGGGAGAAGAGGTGTGGGAACTCCATTTGGCCCTGGGGACAGGGAAGCAGACAGAGAGACCTTGGAGAGGACTGGCTGCTGTTCAGCTAACCCGCTGCAAGGATGGCAGGACATTCAGACTAAAGAGCTACTGCAGCACCTCTATCCATATGAGCAAGAGATATAGATAGATATAGATATATAGATAGATATATAGATAGATATAGATATATATCTATAGATAGATATAGATATAGATATAGATATATAGATATAGATATATAGATATAGATATATAGATATAGATAACAAGAAAAACTTCTTCAGATATATCAATAACAAAAAGGAAGGTCAGGGAGAACGTGGGTCCACTAGTGAATGGGGTGGGTACCCTGGTCACGAAAAACACGGACAAAGCAGAGCTGCTGAATGCTGCCTTTGCTTCGGTGTTTGTCGGGGGCAGCCCTCTAGAATCCCAGGCCCTAGGGACACACGAAGAGAGCCAGAGAGAGGAAGGCTTGCCCTGGCTAGAGGAAGAGTGGGTCAGAGAGCATCTAGGGAGCCTCGACACCCACAAATCCATGGGCTCTGATGGGATGCACCCCAGAGTGTTGCGGGAACTGGCAGATGTCCTAGCCAAGCCACTCGCCATCATCTTTGGAAGGTCCTGGAGAACGGGGGAGGTGCCAGAGGACTGGAAGAAAGCCAACATCACTCCGGTCTTCAAAAAAGGGCAAGAAGGAGGACCCGAGTAACTACAGGCCAGTGAGTATCACCTCCATCCCTGGGAAAGTGATGGAGCAGCTCATCCTGGCTGCTCTCTCCAGACACATGGAGCAGAAGAAGGTGCTCAGGAGTAGCCAGCATGGATTCACCAAGGGGAAATCCTGCTTGACTAACCTGATCACCTTCTACGAAGGAATATCTAGCTGGATAGATGAGGGCAGAGTGGTAGATGTGGTCTATCTGGATTTGAGCAAGGCTTTTGACACTGTCCCTCACAGCATCCTCCTGGGCAAGCTCCAAAGGTGTGGGATAGATCAGTGGACAGGGAGGTGGATTAGGAATTGGCTCGATGGCAGGGTGCAGAGAGTGGTTGTCAATGGTGCGGAGTCCAGCTGGAGGCCTGTACTTAGTGGTGTCCCCCAGGGGTCAGTTCTTAGTCCGGTCCTGTTCAACTTATTCATTAACGACCTGGATGAAGAGCTGGAGTGCTCCCTCAGCAAGTTTGCCGACGATACCAAACTGGGTGGAGTAGCTGATAGCCCTGAGGGCTGTGCTGCCATCCAGAGGGACCTGGACAGACTGGACGACTGGTCGGCGAAAAACCTCATGAGGTTCAACAAGGGCAAGTGCAGGGTCCTGCACTTCGGGAGGAATAACCCTGGACACCAGTACAGATTAGGAGTGGACCTGCTGGAGAGCAGTCCCGCAGAGAGGGACCTGGGTGTCATGGTGGACGACAAGTTGACCATGAGGCAGCAGTGTGCCCTGGTGGCCAAGAACGCCAACGGGATCCTGGGGTGCATTAAGAAAAGCGTCTCCAGCAGGTCGAGGGAAGTGATCATCCCCCTCTACTCAGCCCTGGTGAGGCCACATCTGGAGTACTGCGTCCAGTTCTGGGCTCCCCAGGACAAGAGGGATGTGGAGCTGCTGGAGAGAGTCCAGCGCAGGGCTACGAGGATGATCAGGGGCCTGGAACATCTACCATATGAACAAAGGCTGAGAGAGCTGGGCCTGTTCAGCCTGGAGAAGAGGAGGCTGAGGGGGGACCTGATCAGCGTGTATAAATACCCCAAGGGAGGCAGTGAGGAGGAGGGGGGCGGCCTCTTTTCAGTGGTGGACAGTGATAGGACTAGAGGAAATGGCTTCAAACTGAAGCATCGGAAGTTCCACAGGAACTTAAGGAAGCATTTCTTCACTGTGAGGGTGACAAAGCACTGGAACAGGCTGCCCAGAGAGGTTGTGGAGTCTCCTTCTTTGGAGATCTTTAAAACCCGCTTGGATGCAGCCCTGTGCCACGTGCTCTAGGTGACCCTGCGTGAGCAGGGGGGTTGGACTTGATGACCTCTGAGGTCCCTTCCAACCTTCGGCATTCTATGATTCTATGATTCTATGATAGCTGTAGTTTGGATTTCCTTCCCTCCCAAGCCTTTCCCAGTGTATCAGGAGACCATCTCACAGGCCTCTGGACTAAACGTGGCTGTTGCACAGACTGGGGTTTGAGAGACAAGGAGGAAGGATGAAGGAAAGGGACTCGCCAAGGAGCTGTGCTCCCACTTTCTCTTGCTGAATTAGCAACCCCTGCTGGAGCATTTTTCCATTCCCAAAGGAGGATGCATAGATGAGGACAATCTTTTTTCTTCCCTAATCCAGCACATTAAATGGAATCAACCCACTGGAATGCAATGAGTACTCAGCAGTAAGAGTGGAGAGAAAGGGGGGAAAAAACACCAAATCTGGATTTCACCCACCTCAAATGCTTAGGCTTAGTCACAAAGATCACTACAGAAAATGCCATGGGTGGGACAAAAGCAGGAGCTAATAAGCGTTCCTATAACCAGCAAAACATGTGTCCACCCTTCTTCCTCCAGCAGATACTTTTTAACAACATATCTCAGATCAGGTATAGGAACAGCAAGGAGAGCACAGAAGGATCAGGCTTGCAACACTGAAGGGTGCATAGTGGAGCACCCCAATTCCTTTGCAGTGCATGTTTCTGATAAAAGATAAAGCATTTGAACCCCATCAGGAAAAGAATTCTATTATTCCGGAACAGTAATGAAATTACATAGTTATGTTCCAGTACAGCATTTTCACTGCTTCAAGCTGAGTATAAGATTAATAATTTTAAAAAGTACAGAAGTAATTCTATGAATGCCACTATATTGACATAGTGCTACATTAGCATCACAAACTTAGGAATTCTTGAGCTCTTAAATACTGAAATGAATATTCAAGATCCCAAGTACAAATTTAGAACTATTTCTATACGGACAGAACTCCATGTCACTGCCAATAAATATAGAAATGTGCAAAATGATAGACATTTAAGTACATTTGCCATGAATACAGCAATGACCTACAAGCCTAGATGTTTTGTCCTTTTCCCTTCCTTTTTGCCATGAAATGGTAGAGAGAGAAGAAATGGATAGCTAAAAGAGTCAGACGATCATTTCTGTGGATCCTGAAAGCTTTTATTTATACAAGTTAATAATTTATGCAAGTTAAGAAACTCTCACACTGTCCATGAGATACTGCATACTCTCAATTGATGGTGTTACGACAGGGAAAAGAGCAGATTAGCAATGATGGCATCAGCAGGCAGCGTGTGTGTTCCGGAGCCTCCTGCCCTGCACAGGCAGGTAAGGCAGAGCTGCTGTGCAAGGCTTAGATCTGCATTGGCTGCAGGAGCCCTGGATAGTCTGAAATCTCTGTTGTGGGAGCAAACAACCAGCCTGTGGTGCTGAGGCTGCTATTGCTGGTTTACACAAAGCCCCATGAACCACCATTCCCCAGGAATTGACATGCTCTACTCCAGGTTTCTACTCATATTGATCTTCCTTCTGAAGTTTCTAAATTACATGAGATGCAATAATCATGTATAAATGACTGTTCGGGTTGCCTGGTCAAATCTCTATTTAGATAAATGTGATTCTGCTTTTCTAAACATCAGATCAACAACATCAAAACCCAGCCAACACAATCAATAAACCAATGTACAGCTTATTTATGATCTTAAATTATTATGAAAATTTGACTGAGAGAGCATCATTATATCCATGCAATAGCATGACAAAATGAACTGTTTAAGAGAGGTTCAAATCCCATGTCAACATCAATAAACCTCAAGATGCCTCAAACAAACAGTACAAAACTCCTTAGCCACTGCCTGGATAGATCCTAGGGAGTCTGCAGAAGCTCCCGCTTTTCCTCTCAAGATTTCCCATCCTCCTTCCCACACCTTCACACTCTGCACCCACAGAAAGTCACTGTAGACACAATGTTATTTTATCCCCAGGAAACTGTGTGTGAATGTAGAATAAAGGTTCAATTTGAGTCACTCTATGAAACAAGTTTCCAAAAAGAAGCATAAAGTAATACTTCTAATACTTCTAATACTTCTTCTCTCTGTATTTGGCACAGGAAAAGGGTCTTTGCCCAGGCTCCAGCTCACAGCCCTTTGGCTGTTTCCCTGTTGAACTCTGGCTTCCTCAGTGGGACTTGTTCCATCCCTGAAGCTTTCCAAGGAACAGCAGAGAACAGCGTGCTCTGCCCCAGAAGGACAAACACACACCAGTTTTGTGACTATTCTGCAGCTCTTCCTTGAAGCTATGAAATCCTGCTCATCACCCACTAAAAACATTTTCCAAGGACCCAGTTCTTCAAACCTAGGAACTTAAATAAAGTATGTTTAGGAAGAGTTCTAGCCCTTCCACAAAAAGCTACTTGCTTTGGTCCCTAAAGAAAGCTGAAGGTACCTCACACAGCATAAATGAGAATTTGGCACAGGTTGGATACAAGTTACATAAGCTGGCTGGAAAACATCTCAATGGTCTCTAGCAAGTAAGCATGTTATTATGCTGGTCTAAAGAGTTAAAAGGTTCCAGATATTCAGATTTCAGTATTTGCCTATAAGAAAATACGGCATATGCTTTCCCAGAGTGACTGATGAAAACTAATCATCAGTCATCATCATTAGTAAGGCTTCATCCAGAGATGCAGAGATCCAGAGATGTTCTTCCTTTCACTTGATAAATTTGATCAATTCTGGTATTTATATTTTTTACATCATTTTCTAGTTAGTAACAACTAGTATGAAGTTTTATGACAGAAAAAGTAACAAATTACTGATATTGACACTGTTTGAGCACTAGTGAGGCATTTTGAGAACTAGTGTTTTGCTATAAACACTAAATATAAAGAAGCTTCATTGATGAAACCCTTGTTTTATTTTCTGCCACATTGTTCCACCAGTTAACATGTCCCTAGTTTGCTGTCAGAGGCACAAGGATACTTGTTCCAACTCAATTAATAGTGCTGTAAGAAAACACTAAACCAAAATTTTAAACAAAGGAAAATAATGTATTTCCAAAAGCCAGTCTGGAAAACACTATATATCACTTAACTTACCTTAATAACAGATTCAAAGCTTCCATTTCAAAAGGCAAGTGAATAATTATTCTTACAAAGTAATCTTTAGTGTACATGCACTTATCTAGTAAATACAGTTACCAGTAAAAATACTAAGGCATTGGGTCTTCTTAATAGTTGCTCCTAAGGGATTAAATATTAAACACTGAAATATTACAATACTCTATATAATGTTTTCAGCAAATGGAGTAACGAGGTTTTGGTACTCTTGATTCTCAGGTAAGACAATGTGTGTTCAATGCTATCAATGAGCTCACCTCGGTCATCCCTTCAGTTATTTACAGGGAAATGCTGCCATATATTACCAAATTAAATAAAAAGTAGCTATTTTCAAGGAGAAAAAAAAAAAAAAAAAGAAGACACAGATACATTTATACTCCCATCCAAACATGCTTCTCTCAATATTGCTCAAGCACTCATAGATTATTTAATCTGATTCTAGGCAACTATCAATTTTAACTCTCCGAAGATGTTTTCAAACATAAGCAATCTTGTTATTCTCATTTATCTCCTCCCTGCCACAGCAGGAAATGTGAAATAACTAAATTACTAGTAACAGTATATAACACACTGAGCTACAGAAAAAAAAAAAAAGGTAATGTTAGCATGTTATTAATACCTCACAAACATTTTCTATGAAACAAAGACATATACTGAAGGATTTTCATTCCTACTATCTACTATTTTGCTGCTTTTGGAGTTATTCTTAATGTATGATCACTTTGCATGCCTCAGTTTCTCTGAATTTTTGCTAGTACTACCTCTTCTGCTTTTTTTTTTTTTTACCCCTCCATGATAAAAAATTGAAAAATCTGAAAAAAAAATTTCCATCTTATCACAGGGGCATATTCCAAAAGGATTACAAAGCCACTTTACTACAGCATGAGCTGAGAACTGCATTTTGCTCACCACAGTTCACATGCTCTTGAACTTTCTGATTTTCCTAAGTAGTCACCCATTCAGTTATTAGCTTTATGGAATGGGCATGCTCTAAAGCCTAGAGCAAGAATAAAATCAATGAGATCTGGTAGGAGGCATCAATTCTATGATTACAGACTTAGAATAATACAATTTCCCCAGATTAAGCCCAGATAAATTACTTAAAATTTGCAAAGTCAGGATTTGAGAAAACCACATTCCATTGTTCAATCTATACTAACTATAATAGATAAAATAATTTATATTAATAATCTCATAATCTAAATAATCTATAGTGTATCTTTCTCTATAATGAGAAATAAATTATTCCAAAAGGTTAAAAAAGGACACGTCTGTCCATATTACACTGCTTTTTTTTCCAACAATACTACTTTCTAAAAAGATGCTTTCCCAGATTTCCCCTTCTAGCACTTTTCTTTGAATAATATCCTGGCCTGTTTCTTGATATTATTAATGATCATGCAGTTACAGTTGTCTGGAGGAAGAATAACAAAAAACAGTTTCTGATCTTCCTCTAATTGCCTGTATTCATAGCAAAGAGTTGCTGGGCTGCCTTTGTTTTCCTTGTTTCTTATTCAAGCTCTTTTCTCTGTAATCGCTTAAATATTTATATACGCTTCCTTGAAAATCTCAGCCAAAGGGATTTAAGATCCCAGAGTCCCCCAGGAGTCTCAATGGACACTGGAATCTAAAATGCCTTGAAAATCCTACCCATTATTTCTTACTGAAAATTCATATTTCCATTTCTTTACAATTTATTGTTATATCTGTCTCTTCTTTAAATGTCTCTTCACTTTGAAAAAAATAGGGAGGTAGTTACAAGATTAGCGCTTATCTGCATCCCTGTGCCAGTGGCTGTGCTATACCCAGAGTGCTCCAAGAACATAAGCAATGTTTATTCAGCTGGCTGATAAATCTGGAAAAGCTAATAAAGCACTGAAACGTATACGCCTTTCCTTTAGATGGAGGTGACTTCAGTGAAGGCATGTGTGCTCTGAATTCAGCAGCTGGATGCATACACCCCTGGATGAATACATGTATATAGACACTCCTATTTTTCCAGTATTTTGCTTAGTTTCTCTGCTACATCGCTGGGTATTCCCTAATTAAGCAAACGAGAGGAATCTATGAAGTCTTTTCCTCCTGTTAGCTATTATCATGTTAAAGGGCTCTTCATCATTAAAAGTTGGCCTTAGCTGTAAATTATGCATTTCAGGTGATATTTTACAGCAGAGGCCGAGAAAACCAGCCTGATTCTTTATGAGCGATGAGGAGCTCGTTCCCGAGAGGTGGGTTAACGCACATGCCCTGCTACCCCGTGCGATCGCCTCGCGCCTGCCGCTGCCTCCCCCGGCCTCCTTCACACCCAAAATGTGTCTGTGCTCGTCACACTGGAGACGCTGGGTTTGCCAGCAGAGGTTCCCTCCTTCTCCCTTCACTCTGGAGGCTCTTCCTCCCCACACCTGTATTTTTCCCCTCATAGGCTCTGAATCCATGTGGGAGCGGAGGTGCCCACAGCCAGGGGACCACGAGCACCTCTTAAACCCGCGCCGTGACTCAGCAGTGAAGAGGCCTTCAGGATCCCGGCAAGCAGCCCCTCCTTCCCGACCATCCCAAAAGACCGGATCCCCGAGATACGGGGAGCTTCCCCCAGCCAGAGAGGCTGCTAAAGGCCAGGCTTGCCCTGCCAGGGCAGCCACACGTGCCCGTGCAAAGGCAGCAAGGGACCTGGCAGCCGGAGGGCAGCGCGTGCCGCCCTACGCGTCCCCTCACAGCAGCTCTCAGAAACGCCACCTCGCTCCCACACGTCTCCAGCAGAAAGCAAATAAGTAATAGCAATGTCCTCTCTTCTAATACAGGCACTATTAGCCATGACTGATTTCTGGTACAGGATTGTCCCCGTTGATTACTCAGCTCTGCATACGTTCCTTAAGGGAGCTTTATGGAGGTAATTAATTACCAAACACAAGCTGCCCTTGGAGGCCGGGGTCGGCACGGGGGTCTGTGCAGCGTGACATAAAGAATCACCAATTCCAGTCAGACCCATTTAAACATAAACATCAAACAACAGCATAAATTCAAAGAAAGAAAGGCATTTTCCCAAAGAATGGGAGCACATGGGATTTGTTTTGACTGTCAATAACACTGGCAATAGCTAGTTAATTCAGAAAACATAGCAAGCAACTGCAAGTTTGCAAATGTATTAATGTATTAGCTATTTTTAATCCTTTCTAACAACATTTCTACTTGCAGGCATGGATAAATCTTCAAGTTACAAAATTTAGCATATAAATTATTTGTACTACACTTGAGCCTTTATTCTGCAAAACGGGAACACTTACAAATACACAAAATATTAAGGATACACATAAATATTCAAGTATTTATTGTGTTAAAACATTTAATAAGCAAGAATAATTATATTTTAGCTTCTCTTTTAAAAGGTGCTATCTTTACTGTATATATACACTGAGTAGCTAACAGTTTTCTTCATTTGACTCTGAACAGTCAAATGAAAAGAGCACAGATGCTTTAAAATCTCTCATTTCTTGCATGTCCAGCAAAATACATAGCTGGAAATAGATCTCTTTGCATCTAAAATCTCCAGCAGCACCCAGTTTTCTGAAGGACAACAAGGACAGGTTTGTTTCTTCACTGTATTATAGGCAGACTTTTATCCAAAATGTAACAGTTTGATCCTGTAGTTATTTACAGGACAGTCAAGGAATAAATTCTAGGACCTTGTTTGTCTGGCACACGTTTTACTGCAGCTTGCAATTGTTACAGATATATGAATAGAACTCAATTAAATTTCACTGTTGTTATTTGATTAGGAACCCCAAAGAAACGGATCCTATTATACTGACTAAGCTTGGTGGCTGCCCTGCCCCTCCCCACAATGCAGTCATCTACAGCAGAGCAAACCGGTCAGAAATGCACAGGCTTGAACAAACTGCAGGATTCACCAAGTATAGCAATATCTAATCTCAATAAGATTTAAACCCTCATTTTAAAGCAACCCCACTCTCAGGATCCACGCAGATGGATCTGTGCATGAAGCCTGACTCTGCATTCCAGCAGATATCTGAGTCAATGCAACCACACTGCATCATCATAACCCTGCCTCAGCACATTCCCTCGTCTGCACTCAAATCTACAAATAAAAAATACCTCTTCTTTACCTTAGATGTTGAATTCCTTCTTGTCCTTTTTCATGATAACTATTCCAAGCGTGTATTTTGAAAAATACAAGGATGGTTGCACCAATAAACTTCACAGATCCTCTCCTGCCGCAGAAAGCAAATTGAAAAAAAAAAAAAAAAAAAAAAAAAAAAACCCCCAACAGGTATGGATACCTTTATAGTACGATATAATTAAAACACACGCAGCCACTGAATTTGCTGCAACTTTTTTACGGTTTGTG